>NC_139627.1:35238830-35291330 GCF_964638095.1 Poromitra crassiceps | reverse complement strand
ATTTGCTCATCCTGAGCTGTGAGTCGCTTGAAGGCAGGTGAAGAAAGCAGGAGGCAACAAAAAAAAGTGAGGAATAAAAGAAAAAAGTGTTTGATTCCGCTCCCTGCCCGTCCTGGGTGTCTCCGCTCCCTGCCCGTCCTGGGTGTCTCCGCTCCCTGCCCGTCCTGGGTGTCTCCGCTCCCTGCCCGTCCTGGGTGTCTCTGCTCCCTGCCCGTCCTGGGTGTCTCCGCTCCCTGCCCGTCCTGGGTGTCTCTGCTCCCTGCCCGTCCTGGGTGTCTCCGCTCCCTGCCCGTCCTGGTTGTCTCCGCTCCCTGCCCGTCCTGGGTGTCTCTGCTCCCTGCCCGTCCTGGGTGTCTCCGCTCCCTGCCCGTCCTGGTTGTCTCCGCTCCCTGCCCGTCCTGGGTGTCTCTGCTCCCTGCCCGTCCTGGGTGTCTCCGCTCCCTGCCCGTCCTGGTTGTCTCCGCACCCTGCCCGTCCTGGGTGTCTCTGCTCCCTGCCCTCCTGGGTGTCTCTGCTCCCTGCCCTCCTGGGTGTCTCTGCTCCCTGCCCTCCTGGGTGTCTCCGGCACCCTGCCATCCTGGGTGTCTCCGGCACCCTGCCGTCCTGGGTGTCTCCGCTCCCTGCCCGTCCTGGGTGTCTCTGCTCCCTGCTCCCTGCCCGTCCTGGGTGTCTCTGCTCCCTGCCCATCCTGGGTGTCTCTGCTCCCTGCCCGTCCTGGGTGTCTCCGCTCCCTGCCCGTCCTGGGTGTCTCCGCTCCCTGCCCGTCCTGGGTGTCTCCGCTCCCTGCCCGTCCTGGGTGTCTCTGCTCGCTGCTCCCTGCCCGTCCTGGGTGTCTCTGCTCCCTGCCCGTCCTGGATGTCTCCGCTCCCTGCCCATCCTGGGTGTCTCTGCTCCCTGCCCGTCCTGGGTGTCTCTGCTCCCTGCCCGTCCTGGGTGTCTCCGCACCTTGCACGTCCTGGGTGTCTCCGCTCCCTGCCTGTCCTGGGTGTCTCCGCTCCCTGCCCGTCCTGGGTGTCTCTGCTCCCTGCCCGTCCTGGGTGTCTCTGCTCCCTGCCCGTCCTGGGTGTCTCTGCTCCCTGCCCGTCCTGGGTGTCTCTGCTCCCTGCCCGTCCTGGGTGTCTCCGCTCCCTGCCCGTCCTGGGTGTCTCCGCTCCCTGCCCGTCCTGGGTGTCTCCGCTCCCTGCCCGTCCTGGGTGTCTCCGCACCTTGCACGTCCTGGGTGTCTCCGCTCCCTGCCTGTCCTGGGTGTCTCCGCTCCCTGCCCGTCCTGGGTGTCTCTGCTCCCTGCCCGTCCTGGGTGTCTCTGCTCCCTGCCCGTCCTGGGTGTCTCTGCTCCCTGCCCGTCCTGGGTGTCTCTGCTCCCTGCCCGTCCTGGGTGTCTCCGCTCCCTGCCCGTCCTGGGTGTCTCCGCTCCCTGCCCGTCCTGGGTGTCTCCGCACCTTGCCCGTCCTGGGTGTCTCTGCTCCCTGCCCGTCCTGGGTGTCTCTGCTCCCTGCCCGTCCTGGGTGTCTCCGCACCTTGCCCGTCCTGGGTGTCTCAGGTTAATTTTTCAGCATTTCTCGGCCATCCAATTGTGCGTCTTCAGACCCGAGGCAAAATGTAAAAAAGACACATGGGCCTACAGCCTCATGCTGGGAGGAGGGCCAGCGTGGGGATTGTTTTAGCCTTCTTATTTCTTGTGTGAGAAGTGTGAGACGAGAAGGAGGAAGCCAGATAAATATTGATGACTTTTCTGACCGTTTCATTTCACACCCTCCAACAGCTTTGTGGGGACGGATGGTCTGTTTATGCATCGCAGCATCGATCTCCTCCCTCCTCTTTATTCATCTTTATTTATTTTCCCCAAATTTAATCTGGAACCTTAAACACCACACAGCGCAGAATGTAGTTTGCATATTAAAAAGCGGCTGATTATCATGGGGGAGAAACACAGATCTTTAATTTTGTGCATTTTAGACACAGCTTCAGCCTGCACTGCCATGCTGGAGATAATTGTGGAAATCTCCATATTGAGAGGGAGGCTGTTGTCAGGGTGTGTTGTGGAGTGGAGCTCTGTTATCTGCTGTAATGCATGTGGTAGGATGAATGTTACCACCTGAATTAGGCTATTATGCTGCCAGGTGGAGGCCAATATAGTTACATGAAAGAGTGATCATCTCCTGATGATAATGAACCAATTACTACAGGCTATTCATAACACAGTATTGGCTGCCAGACCATAATCAACAGTATGGAGATCATACATGTCAAATTGAATATTAATTAAGAACTGATATCCTCTCTTTTCTCTGTTGTTAGGAGAAAGTGTGGTACTGCAGCTGCTGAAGAGGCCAAATCTTTGACACACTAGCGACGTGCTGTTATCTTAGAGGAATCTAGTAGGTGCTGTTGGCTGGATGACATGACAGGGGGTGCTTTGCTTTGGGAGATAAGGAGGTGGGACTTGGGGGAAATATGAGCAGGATATACTGTATGCCACAGGTGTACAGCAGGGACATGGCTGTCTGAGAGTGTGCTGAAGATAAGATGTGTAGTTCAAGGATGAGCGGTTCAAGGTGGATTTATTGTAGTACAGACTACAGAGGCACAGGCAGCGGGTGTCAGATCATCAAAGACCATTCTGTCCTATTGAAGATCAGTTGATAGTTCTATGCCGGTGAACTGCTTTGTCCAACACAATGGAGCTCTCTGGGGTTGGAGGAAGAAGAAGACACAAATCTGTATGTAAAACTTTGCGCGGCCGGCATTGCCGTACAGGGAAAAATAAGTCAGAACGTTGTTGTTTTGTTTTGTTTTTGATAAAGAATTTTTTTTTCATTTTTCTCCCATTTTCTCCCCAATTGTACTTGGCCAATTCCCCCTGCTGCCGATCTGGGGAGAGCTGTAGAATAGCACCTGACAGCGAGGAGTCCCCCCCAACAGGCGCCCCGACCGACCAGAGGAGGCACTGGTGCAGCGCCCAGGACACATACCCCACCGGCTTCCCACCCGCAGACGGGGGCAACTGCGTCTGTAGGAATGTCTGTCCAAGCCGTAAAGTACCGCTGTCGGGAATCGAACCTGGGTCTCCGCCGCGGTGGTAGGCGGGTGCTTTTACCTCTACTACTCTTACTACCCAGACCCATCAGAACGTTTTTAAGAGGGATGCTATCGGGTCAATGACAAATACTTGTCAAACTGCAGATTTGTCCAGTCAATTTGACCTGGATGCACCTCAGGAAGGCCCATGTCTACTAGTAGTAGTAGTTTGTGGATATTAGTGGGATTTTTGGCCAATGTAAAAGGGGCTTTACAGAGTTCCACCCTCCTGTCCTCCCCTGGTCCTCCCCCTCTCAGTGCCACTGGACCTGCTGCTGCCTCTCTGCTAATGAGAAGCAGTCCCATCCAGCACCATATAAACCCACTAACACACACTTACCTCTGATCTCAGAGCAGTAAAGTTAGTCACTGCAGCCTGGAACCACCACTTTACTGCCACTAATGCAGCCACACAGCCCTATGTTATCATAACCTTTCATGTAAAAAAAGAAGAAGAAAAAAGAGAGAGACGAGGAAAAGAATTTGGTAACATAGGTGCGTACAGTACTTTGGGGAATGTTGAATGTATAAAACATATATCACGATTTAATAGTAGGAAAATGTCCACCAGATGTGGAATGGTGTAAATAAAAGTATCCAGATTGCATGGAGTATATGGAAGTGAGTATTTGATGACAAAGCCTACATCCCCATTGGTTGCAGTGCTACTGTAATGTACAAATGTTTAGGCTGCCTGCATTTACAAGCGGTTCCTCTGCGTTTTTATGTTACGAGTATTGCATTGTTTCATATAATTAGCCACCAGTTCTGCCATTTTGCTTATTAAGGTCCCTGGTTTTCTGGGCTAAAACATTAGAATTAAAACAAATATGACTGAGCAAATAAATAATTTTAAGATAACATCACTTTTATTGTATTGAATGCCAGCAGTAGTTTAAATGAGGTGTTAAAGGAAATTATTTGGCTGATTTCTATGGCATGTTTTACCATAAAGTTTGAAATAATACAACATAATATGTGTTGATTCCACTATAGGAGAGTCGAGAGACTTGATGTTCTCCGAAATTAGAAAAAATGCACGCATATATTGGTATCGGCATCAACAATCGGCCAAAATAGTTGGAAAATATCGGCATATCGGATATCGGCAAAAAAGAAAAATCTAATATTGTGCATCCCTACATGTACGTCAAGTTTATTCTGAAGTTTCAACATTGCTCTTGCACTTTATTACAGAGTCTGGACTAGGATGTCACCGTGTAGGCTACACGACTACACGGGTACATGGATATTAAATCATAAGAAATATCAATAACCGTTTACACGTCTTTTTTGTGTCCTTTTAATTAAAGTTTTGACAATGATTTTATTGTGTTCTGGACTCGCAATCATTAATTTCTCATCAAAAATAAACGGTGCGTGTGTCCACTAAGCATATTCCTGTCAGTACACTTGGACGCGGTGATCCCAGCGAGGAAGGAGTTGTTTTCAGGCAACTAATTATGGAGAAACTATCACAACAGAGACAGAAAGGCTCAATTGTGGGAGCAGATTTGTTAGACACTTAATATTTCTGGTGAGTGTTGTGCTTTTTATCACAGTACGTGTGCTATCTGTTAGCTATCAAGCTAGCTACCGCTGCTAACGTTATTTTCAATCTGTGTCCTGGTGGTGAGAACGTCAGTCCCATCATCCTCGTCGCTTGCCCCTTTCGGAACTGCTAACCTAGCTAACGCGGAGCAGTCCCTTATTAGTACACCGCCGATGTAGCGTCCACAGGTCGCTCCGTCTGCTAAATCTTTCAAACTACTCGATAAAGTTTCGCAAATGAAATTTCAAATGTACTTACGGAGCGAAAAGGGTTGTGTGAACCTCGGCGCATGGTGTTGAAACAATAGCGCCACTAATAAACATGTTTAATCCCTCACTGAAACCCGGGTGTCATTTCCTCAAAATGAATCAGCGACAAACACTCGTCTTCTTCTGCGCTGCTGTCATGGGTGGTGCGCATAGCTACCATAGCGCTCGCTATCACTTCCGGCCCCAGCAGCGCAGAAGAAGACGAGTGTTTGTCGCTGATTCATTTTGAGGAAATGACACCCGGGTTTCAGTGAGGGATTAAACATGTTTATTAGTGGCGCTATTGTTTCAACACCATGCGCCGAGGTTCACACAACCCTTTTCGCTCCGTAAGTACATTTGAAATTTCATTTGCGAAACTTTATCGAGTAGTTTGAAAGATTTAGCAGACGGAGCGACCTGTGGACGCTACATCGGCGGTGTACTAATAAGGGACTGCTCCGCGTTAGCTACTAGGTTAGCAGTTCCAAAAGGGGCAACCTCGTCACCAATGTTATGTCTGAAGAACTGGTGGACCACGACGTGCTGTACGAACTCTGGAGCGGCCCATTTCTGGTGTGAACCCCACCCGGACTAGTCAGAGGAAGCACATGGTTTTTTGTGTTGATTTTTTTTGGTTATTTCCTGTTTTGGAAGCTCCCGCTAAAGAAGAAGAAGCTGCTTGCTAGCTGTAGTAGTTAGCTAGCTTATCTCGTCTCGTTACCAGCGACATCACAAACAGACAAAAATGACTAGTGGCAGGGTTATTTTTGGCGGCCATGATGCACCATGGGTGGGGTGCTGCTTCCTTCTGCTGTCCTATTCCCCCGTTACGTCTAGCTTGACACAACACAGCCCATCTATGTACCCGTCTGTAAACGTTGCAGCTGAGCTGATAAATGCTGACTTGTTCAACGAGCAACAGGTTAGCGGATGTGATAGAAAACAATAGGCTACATTCCCAAAACTAGTGTTATTTTGTAACGAGCAAACTTTTAATGTCAGAGTTCAACAAGGAAATGCGATGCGAGGAGGCACGCGCTGCAGTCATGGGCTGCAGTCTAGCCGGGCACTTCTCGCTCATACAGTGCAGAGTAGTATCCAGGCAGCGTCAAGCCAGCGTAAACACACAGCTGCTCACGTTCTAGTCCGGATATTGCTCCCAGAATTATTTTACAGCGGAGCCTCACAAAAATAAGGTGGATAACAGAACGAGATTTCTGCCCACGTGACTTTGGTTCGTGTGGGCAGGACTAGTGGATTTTGGCCTTGTGAACGCAAACCGAACCAGCTGAAAAACGAAACAATGTATCATCCTCTTCTCTGACCCGAACCAAGGACCCGGACTTTCTGGTGTGAACCCGCCCTGAGACTGACAACAGTCAAACGTTCAGGCTAACACTCCCACTTACGGCACTGTCGTAACACTCTTAAAGGGCCAGTCCCACTGACGTGGTGCATACACAACAATCTACTGCCTGTAAGCTACAGATGATAACTTTATCGGGTCAAAAAAACAACAACATCCAGTTAACCGGTTACAGGCTGCCAGAAGGTCCAATGTACACATTTAGAAATTGTTGTAACCGTTGACACCCCTAGCCTTGACTCTGATGGCGTTGTTTCCCAGCAGGTTGTTTCATCAGCAAATGATGGTTCTACAGACGTGAGCAGGCTTGAGAGGCACAATGTTAGCTTTGCAGTCCATGATTCACATTCTGTTTCATGAAGAAGGAAAAAAAGCATTGTTTACGATTGTTTCCTTCTAAACCAAGACCTCAGTAACATCGTTTGGCTGCAGACAGTCGTCAGCCAGCCAGCAGTAGCACCACAATGGGGTGTATACAATACAATAGACTTCAATAAAATCACCTGCTTGTTTGGGAAATGTATGGGGCTCAATGAACCAAGTTGATGCATCCTGTTCATGATAGGGCACAGCTGGTCCATATACAGTACTATTGATCAAGCCCCTGCTACTTTCCTGGCACAATGTGCAAAGCCTTATAGGAGAAATGCAGCGCACTGCATACTGTACCACTGCCTGGTGTGTTCAGCTGAATGCTTTTAGAGCAGTCACAAGATCTAACCGTTGGAACCATTGATAGTAAATAGTAGTATAAAAGTATTTTGATAAACTGACCTCATAACGGGGATCTATAAGTTACGTGTGTCTACTAATATTATTAAAACACAAAGATCACGCTGTTTCTGATAGTTTGCTAAATTACTACTTGCTAATCTGCTAGTGAGCTATCTGGGGAGCTTCTTCTTCTGCTTCTTCTAATAGCTTTCCGGCAGACTAGATGCCTTGTATTACTGTTCTTAATATTTATCCAATGTATTTATCGTCTATTACCCTCCAAATGGGACCATAATTTAGAAAACGGAGGACATGAGAGCATAAAAAAGACTTGAAATTGTTGATTCAGACCATAAACTCATTTGAAAAGTGTTTATTTAAGACATAGCCCGGAAGAGAAGTCGGCTGATTTTCCCATTGAGTTCAATGATAACTACTTTGTTTCTGCAGTACCTACACCCCCCCCTTCCCCTTCCCCCACTGGCCATTCAAAAGAATAAAATTTACTGAATAGCCTCAAACAGACATGCAGGCTTAATTGCCCCTTTGGTTGGAACAGAAACTGTTGCATTTTGAAAGAAGTCCATAATGTTACCTGTGGTGTATACATTGTATTTGTCAGAAATAGGAATGAAGCCCAATCTTGAAGTTCTTTCAAGACCTATAATCAAAATGTGCACCTTTCTTTGCCCCTGTGCAGCTAGCTACATGTCAGGACCACAAAACAAAAGACAAAGCCATGTCCATTATCCCCAATTTCCACCTTAGTCACCAGTTTACTGTCAAGTGAGACTCCTGCTGAGCTAAAAGGGAGCAGAAAGAGGTAAGAAAGGTGGAGTGAAAGGAGAGAAATGCTGATTCTGGTCTCTGTTACTGACCTCTGATTTTAGTGTCAGCTGATTTGGTCTTGTCCCTACATCTCTGGTGACTGTAGCCAACATCAAGGGATCTTCACTCCCTCTTTTCTTTCTCTTTTTTCCTCAATTTTTAATGCAATCTATTCTTAAATTACAGCCACCATCTTCTTGTACCCCACTTACATTATAATTTATTTGCCTTTCAAGTGGGCACTTAGAATGGCTATTTAACATTCCCCCCTAAGCAGTATGCACTGAATAGGCTGACTTCATTTGGGTCTCAACAGCCCCCTCTTGCCCCCTACCACTCAATGCCCCCACCTCCCTCCTCTAACCCACTATTTTCCTTTCTAATTTTGCTGTTTGCTTTTTTTTGTCTGCCCCATCAATATGGGCCCTGTAGCTTTTTGTCCCTCAAGTGATGGCGAGATCCTCCCCTTTTCACTGGCCCCCAATCCACATGATGGAGAGCCTTTTGCATATTCCTCCCTCCAAACCTTTTGTGAGATATTGTCACTGTCCCCCATCCAAACACCAGAGCGTTGAGGTACCCTGCAGAGGTTCTGTGTACCTGGAAGCACTAAAGTGCTGGAGGCAACAGCCACCTGAATTGGTTTTAATTGCTTGCTACAGCCACATCATCTCGGTCTCCAGATTAGGCCTGCTTGAGCCTGGAAGGCATTTGGAAGCGTAGTTGACAGGATTAAGTGTCTATTGAAGTGACTTTAGCTCCTTGAGAGAATAAAAGACAAGAAAAGAGAATAATTCAGCCCCCCTTTTAACAAGAACCATATCCCCCTTTTTCCTTTATTTCTCGTGTCCTCCCCAGGCGAAGAAGAGCACTATCTACAAATATGGTCTCTCTACGGGCTGCTCAAACCCAGTGAGACTTGGTGGCAGGAGAAGCTGTTTCTCACTGTCATTAGATATATCCCATCCTAATCATTTAGGGTATTCGTTAAGGCTAAGTGTTTCAGCAGCCAGATCGACAGAACAAATAATTAAGACGTGTGTTACTGTTCACCATGATTGTGATCATTGGTGTGTGTCTGTGTTCTGTGTGTGTACGTGTGTGTGTGTGTGTGTGTGTGTGTGTGCGCGCATGTGTGTGTGTGTGTGTTCTGTGTGTGTGTGTGTGTGTGTGTGTGCGTGCGTGCGTGCGTGCGCGTGCGCACAGGTAAGATAGTTTCTGTGGGATAATGTCCATATAGTGTGTGTGTGTGTGTGTGGGGGGGGGGGGGGGGCGTAGGATAGTAGCTACTGTAGATACTACTACTGTATACTGTTGTTGCTGGTGATTCTGGAGATGTACTGATGTAGATAATTCTTTCACCAAACTTTTAACCCAAATCAGTGCATGACTTTCTTATTATCCTGAAATCTTAAAATTGCATGATTGCACTTGCTTGAGTGCATCGTTGAGAACAGCCAAAAGGAGGGACCTATGCTGCATTCAAATGCATGTCAGAAATGTCATAATTACAAGTTACGTGCACATGAAGGACCCAACAAACTGGTAAATTGTACGACTGGGAAAGTGGGGATTTTTTTTATGGTACCTGAGTTGCCAAGACATGATGTTTTTCGGGGGCAGAGAGCACGGAAACTATGTCAACAACTGATCGTAAAAGTGATGTAGACCATTGTTTCACATTCCATGTAAATAATTAAGATTGTTATATGTTTTCATTTACAGTCTTTAACGACATAGTTTTCACATAGATTTTTGTTTTTAATTAATTAAAACACCAATTACATGAAGCATATTTTCTCTGCATTTTGCTGCAGGAGTCCAGGACAAAGTTGCTCTGTGTCGCTTGATTTCTACAATCAAGCAACCACCCAAAAAGGTTGATCTGGTGCTCAGAGCACCAGATAAACTGCTAAGCAAATAATCTGAGAGGAGCAAGATGTAATGGATCTTTACCTAGCAACAGATTGTTCCTGTTAAAACAGTTAAAGATTAAGGTGTCTATCAATTGCTCACAATAGAGCTCAACAGTCACGTTGTCACATTGTCACATTGTGACGTCACCTTGGTTTCTGGAAGAGACTTCCACCATTCTTTTTTCTGCATCACTTTTTGAAAAAATCCTTATCTAAAGAATTTTATGCCAACAGACCAGCTAGAGAATTGTGAGCATTAAACATTTCATTCAGAGTTGAAAGAAAAACAAACAAACATTACATTGAAAAACAGAAGGGGGGTAGGGGGGGGGGGGGAGTCCTGGGTACAAGAGTGTATTATATCGTAAGAGTGAAGAAACTACTCATCGCATAATCCATTCTGGCTTTTCCGGCCAATCAGATGAGTCCGTAGTAGCCTAGCCAGAGAGAGAACAGCCAGAGAGAGAAAAGAGTACAGGCCACCAATCACAGACAACCTTACAGTGAGTTCCACCAATCAAAGAAGTCGATATTACATTGTTGAACGTTGGGTAGTGTAGTACTTCTCCATGAAATCGAATAAAAAATGTTTAAGAATAAACAAGGATGATATACAGATTTGTTGCTTCTATAGGAACATACATATACCATAATTTCACAACTATACCCATGGTAAGTCTACTGTGGGTGGTTACGACATTATGGCTAATAATCTAAATATCATTGCAAAATATGAACGGGGAAATACTCTTCCGGAACCATCATGTGACTGTTGAGCTGTAGTTGAGCCTTTTTATGAAGTCCTGCTACATTTTGTGATTTTTGTCGGGCCTCGAACGGGCCGGCCAAGAAATGTCTCAGGGGCTTACTAACTGACTGACTCTGGCCTGCTATTTTTTTTTTTTTTTTTTTTTTTTCCGCAGGCCAGGCCACCGGGCATCTGCCCGATGATGCAATCCACGCCTGCTGTATCGTAGCTAGTCAGAGTAGTTTATAAATTATTAATTAAAGTAAGACAGCTATACTTTGTTGCTCAAACTTTTGTTTTTCCATTGGTTATCTTTCCAGCTATGACAGACACCCCCGCTCTCTCACTTTCTGGCCTGCCTAGATATTCAGCTGAATATGCTTCACTGTGGAAACATTACCATATGAGTGCTTCAGTGTTTGGATGAGCTTGTTCCCAACACAGAGTGTCAAAGCACAGGTCAACATGTCTCATCCACTTCAATGGACAGCTGAAAGGCCAACAGAACTCACTAAATCAAATGTTTCCAGACTCAATCTCCACTAATAGCATGAGTGTGAGGCCACCTCCCTGATGTTCAGCCAGTATAAACACTGGATATATCATTGTATTGTATGCACTAAAGTTGTGTGTGTGTGTGTGGGGGGGGGGATTATTTTCTTCCATGATTCACAACTCAGAATCCAATATTTTTTCTTTTTTATTCTTTGTATTCTTTTAACTTATTTTTCTTGAACTCACTGAGAACCGTCTGTGTGTCCGTGTGTGTGTGTGTGTGTGTATGTGTGTATGTATGTATGTGCATGTATGCACTGCACCTCTGCCTGAATGTACCTACAGTACGCTTGTGTGGTGTGCACAAACTAGTGTGTATGCCGTACAGTATGTGCATTTCTGTGTGTGTGTGTGTGTGTGTGTGTGTGTGTGTGTGTGTGTGTGTGTGTGTGTGTGGTTGTGTTTGTTTATGTGTTTATTTATGTGTATATGTGTGTTGACAGGGAGAGCAGCTGGCTCCTGCCTGCAGCCTCCTGGCCACTGTATGCAGGAGGATGGCGTGGTCACCATCACACAGCAGGCCCGTCGCTGCGCTACATACCCCGCAGGGCGGTCCTCTACTGCCCTGGCAACGACCAGCGCAAACTGAGCAAACTGGCCTCGCTGGGTGTCGACTGTGCCGTCTTGGACTGTGAGGACGGGGTCGCCCTCAGCAAAAAGGTACTTGGACACACGGAGGAGCACACCGGCACAAACCCCCACAAAGCTGCATGGTCCTGTATGATTTGAAGCCCCTCTCCCTCCTTCAGACAGGTGCTGCATGGTCCTGTATGATGTGAAGCCCCTCTCCCTCCTTCAGACAGGTGCTGCGTGGTCCTGTATGATGTGAAGCCCCTCTCCCTCCTTCAGACAGGTGCTGCGTGGTCCTGTATGATTTGAAGCCCCTCTCCCTCCTTAAGTTCAGACAGGTGCTGCGTGGTCCTGTATGATTTGAAGCCCCTCTTCCTCCTTCAGACAGGTGCTGCGTGGTCCTGTATGATTTGAAGCCCCTCTCCCTCCTTAAGTTCAGACAGGTGCTGCATGGTCCTGTATGATTTGAAGCCCCTCTCCCTCCTTAAGTTCAGACAGGTGCTGCGTGGTCCTATATGATTTGAAGCCCCTCTCCCTCCTTAAGTTCAGACAGGTGCTGCGTGGTCCTGTATGATTTGAAGCCCCTCTCCCTCCTTCAGACAGGTGCTGCGTGGTCCTGTATGATTTGAAGCCCCTCCCCCTCCTTCAGACAGGTGCTGCGTGGTCCTGTATGATTTGAAGCCCCTCCCCCTCCTTCAGACAGGTGCTGCGTGGTCCTGTATGATTTGAAGCCCCTCTCCCTCCTTAAGTTCAGACAGGTGCTGCGTGGTCCTGTATGATGTGAAGCCCCTCCCCCTCCTTCAGACAGGTGCTGCGTGGTCCTGTATGGTTTGAAGCCCCTCTCCCTCCTTAAGTTCAGACAGGTGCTGCGTGGTCCTGTATGATGTGAAGCCCCTCCCCCTCCTTCAGACAGGTCTGCGTGGTCTTGTATGATTTGAAGCCCCTCTCCCTCCTTCAGACAGGTGCGAGGTCTTAATCACTGAAAGGAAAACTACCTAAGTGAGATGTTTAAAAGAAGCACATTTCACCCTATTCTGCTGGCATAAAGGCAGTGCTGGCCCCCTATCAGAGTCCTTTAAAACAAGGTGACCACGTCCCGCTGGGCCAAGCAGCGGGAAGGCACCAGATGCAGCAGGTTAGAAGCATTCTTCTCCCGCCCACGCCGCCTCCCCATTGGCCCTGCCGAACTGCCCATGAAATTGTGATTGGAGAGCGGGATAAAGAAGGGGCCCGGGTAAAAAGTCAAGCAACAAAGGTTTTTAAGTCATGATAATAAAGATGATTGATATGGCTGGAGGCTGTTCCTGTAGAAGGCAAAGACAATAAGACCAGAGCTTGTGTGACTGACAGGCGAAACGGTGACCCTGCGAAGGAGTTGGTAGATGTCACTGCTTCTGTCTTTATTGTGAAGGAGTTGGTGGATGTCAAGCTTCTGTCTTTATTGTGAAGGAGTTGGTGGATGTCAAGCTTCTGTCTTTATTGTGAAGGAGTTGGTGGATGTCAAGCTTCTGTCTTGATTGTGTGTTAGTGGGGAGATGTGGAGAGGAATGCAGTATTGCAGCAGCCATTCAGGCTTCAGAAGAATGAAGACTGGATTCTTGAGCTGTCAGCATGTGACAGGTTCATGTCTCTATTCCAAGAAGAAAGTCCATCCTCCAACCCACTCATTTCACATACAATATAAATTTACAATTTCATTCAGATTTGGAGGAAACAATTATGATATGAAAATTTGATATAAACCCACACCCCAACATTGTTTGTTTTTCTGTCTCTATAAATGATACTAAAGCATTTCGGAGCGCCTTTCCCATATTTGTCATTGTAGGTGGCTGGTTGTTAGCCTGGGAAGCTCATGTTTTATTTGCTCTGGCAGTTGCGTCTGTCCCCCTCCCATTCAGATCAGGCCAGATTACCACTCCACCTGAAAATGGTCGGGCCAATCACAACCATTTATCTAATATGGGGCATTGAGACATTTTCATAAACAACCAAAAACCATGTTTCATTGCTCTGATTGGCTGTAGGTCTATCCAATTGCATCCAGAGGCATTTTGGCCTGCACCTGTTGATAAAGCCCCCTGGAAAAATATTTTTTACTGAGAGTTTCTAGACTCATTTGCATATTGGTCTGGTGATGTCAGGCTAGCTGGTTGTACCTGTAAAGCCCCAGACACACCAAGCCGACAGTCGGCTGTCAGCCATGTCTGTCTAGGCGTCTGTCTCTTTAGTATTTGCGGTGTGTCCCGCACCGTTGGCTCTAGTCTCCTTTGACGGCAGGTTTTCCGGCCAATTCAACATGTTGAATTGGTGTTGGGTCGTGGTGAGAGAAATCACTCTGATTGGCTGGTCAGGGGTAGAGAAATCACTCTGATTGGCTGGTGAGAGGGTAGTGAAGCAGGAAAGAGGGCACGCAAAACACTCTGCTCATGTTCCAACTTTATCTCACCTGGTAATTCCAAAACACGGTTATTTTCATGATGACGTGCCTTTGGGAAAGGCAAAACACTCTGCTCATGTTCCAACTTTATCTCACCTGGTAATTCCAAAACACGGTTATTTTCATGATGACGTGCCTTTGGGAAAGTCCCTTGCGCCTTTGGGCAAGTCCCTTGCGCCTCTCGCTGCATGATATCACCCATTTAGTGCGCTTTCTCCTTATATTTCCACCTCTTCCTTTCAGCAAAATAGCAGACAAGGGCTGACATGCGACAGTGTCATTTGCAACTTTTTACATATTCTCAATTAGAAAGAATATCTGAGGAATATTGAGCGGTCCAATGTTATAGATAGTTATGATGTCGATGTTGCCTAGAATCACTTCCAGAGTCATTTTCTCCAGGTGTTAGATAAAATAGTTCCTCTAAAAGAGGTCAGGATTAAACTCAGTCCTGGATGAACACTGAAATCCTGGACACCATTCATCTTAGAAATAAAGCATTGAGTGATTTTAGGAGAAGCAGTGTGCCAGACTTTTTCTTATATAATATAAACTTTGGAGAAATAAAAATTACTCTAAAACGCTGTCAAAAAAAAGAAGAAAGAAAAGAACATAGGTCTAAATATTAATGTGTCTATAAGCTATGATATATTATTGATTGATCTGTTACGTGCATTTTACGTTATGTGTAATGTATGTTGTGTTTTTTAAGACCAGGGACCATGTTGGAAATAAGTGTCCGCACTTTCACATGTATATCCCTAAATTGGATATTGCTGTCTTATAATCCTAAATAAAATCAATCAATCAATCAATCAGAAGTAGCTATTATGAAGCCGTTTAAGTGAGTGAAATGGTAGGCAAATGCTACTTTCTATTGAATGTGTCATGAATCAGGTACCGTGCACCAGCACCGGCACAGAACGTACATGCTAGCTGCCTGTTGGCTGTGGTGTTTGCGGTGTGTTCAAATGCAACTTTTTGCACCCGACACAGGAGACGTGAGGCGACGTATCAGTCGGCATCTACCGGCTGCTCGTCCTTTCAAGTGTTTTCGTGTGTCAGGGCCTTAATATTAGGCCACTGATAGGTGCTGTTATTGACAAAGCGGGAAGACATTTCCTACAGGGCCTCCATTCCATCAACATACAGAATAATATCCTTGAGTCTGTCTGCCTCTCAAAATACCAACAATAAACCCTGTCAAATAGCAGTGTACTACAATGATTTCCTGGTGAATAATCCCATTGCTGCGAGATTTGCACTGCAAGGCGTCAATTTTTGACACCATATGTTCGCTTGAAAAGTGTCTGGCGCGGTATGCCAAAAAGCTGTTTCATTATCTGTTTGTTAGGTCGTACTGTGTAATATAAAATGAGTTATTAACTCAATAATATAATCCACCCTCTCTTCACTTCCCACACTCTCAGCTGCTTTCTCCATCATGGCAATTGGAAATCCATGGGGGTTTGTGTTTATACCTTGCCTTAAGGTGATATTCTTTCCTATTGGATAAACAGTGCTTTTTGTGTGTGACGGTGTGTGTGTGTGTGTGTGTGTGTGTGTGTGTGTGTGTGTGTGTGTGTGTGTGCCAATGCATACCACTAATGTTTCGTTCTTTCTTTCTATATTGCGTGTTTTGAAATGAATATGACTATAGGGCTTTTCACACTACGCTTAGCCGGGGTTAAGTCAGTCTCTGTTAGCACAGGGCTAAGAAAGCTTTCACACTTGCCAATCCTGGCAAGCCAGAGTTTCAGAGCGTTTTCAGTGATTTCTCGAGGCCCACAGAATATTGTGTGATATTACTATGTAAACACCGAACACGCAAAAAGAACAAGGAGACTCTATTGTATCATCAGCAAAAAAAAAGTTTATTGATACCATTTTCCGTTCTTTAGTTATCAGCCGGAGAAGATAGGTCAAAAACAGCAAATACAGGCATTTCTATCTAGAAGCTGAGATATTCAGCCTTTTGTGAAATGCAGCATTTCAAGCACATTCACTGACTCTAGCTAATATTTTCTGATGTAGTGACGTGGTGTAGTTGTGTGCTGCCCTGGGTGCCCCACCCCCCTCTCCCCCCCTCACCTACAAACTCCTCCCCACACTAGTAACACACAGCCTCACGCACCCAGCGTCTATTTTCGGAGTGCTTTTTGTGCGCCGCCTCCCAGGCAGCGCGACAAGGAGCATTTCCTTGTCGCGCTGCCGGACTGCAGGGAAAGGGTTGGCACTTCGGCGTCGGGTGCTGCCTTTCTGGCGGCTAATCGTGTGAAGAAACTATGCAGACAGACAGACAGAGGCAGAGGAGCTGAGTTGTGTGCGCGGATTGACTGCTGTTGCCAGGCACCGTCAGTTGCAGCCAGAGCAATCTACATGGCTCTGGGCTGCAGCATGAGCGCTTTCTCTTTGATCAGGGGGCTTTTTCAGGCTATATTTCGGACATTTCTCTAATCTGGAGAGCACTGTCGCCACCTGATGAGTCCGTAAAATAGGTTATACAGCTTCAATAGCTACAATATTTGTACAGGACATACATAAGGCTTTGATCCACGTCCCACCGTCAAAAAAGGCAATTGACGACAATCGTCGTCTTTGGCACTCTACGTTAGTATTCGAATTGACGACAAATGTCGTCATTGGCACTCAATGAGTTAATAGTCTTTGGCGCTTAGACACCACAGGGAGATATTGAGATAGAGCTGCATCAGCCATGAGCAGCAGCCAGATATATCCCCCTGTAGAGTCTAGATACTGGTGGTGGTGATGGTGATGCCTCGCCTTCTGAAACTGATGACTCTTCAGACTGAAGAATCTGATGGGTCTGCAAAACTGTGTGGAGAAGGGGAGGTGGAGGGTGCGAGACTGTCAGCAGCAAGGTTGGGAGGCTGAATGGATAGAAACAAGCAAAGCATATTTAATAGGACAACAGCCATGTGATAGGCTTACGATGAGGGGTGAAAAGCAATGTGATAGGCTTACAATGGAGGTATGTGGGGTGAGAGGTGATGTGACGCTATGCTATTGGATAATAGAGACCAGGCGGCAAACCGCTGATTATTCAATTGAAGCCCGGAAGTTGATAGAGGCTATTTTGAGCATGCGAGCAGATTTGAAGGGGTGGAGAAAATAAGAAGTGAATTGAGGAAGTGTAAAGTGCAGATTATAGTCTTTCCAACTGAACTTACGTTTGAACTACATTTGTCATGATTAGCAGCCAAAGCTAAGGCTGGAAGAAAGCAGCAGCCAATACAGATGGTTGAGTCCAGCGCTAAAACGCACACAATAACATAACAGTGTCCAGACTGAGGAATGTTTTTGCACTCTCCTGTCATCCTCCTGCTCGTCTCTTTTGATGACTGAATGATGTGTTAACTGCTCCTTGCTGTAATCATTTACATTTGCAGCATTGTGTTCTGTTTCTGCAACCAGGTCGTTGTTTATAAGTTGGTGTAACCTTACCTGGGATCCTGCTGCAATAGCTGCACTCGGCCGTAAACGGCGTCGCAAACTCAAGGAGCTGGAGCTGTTACAAAATGAAATCGGTTTTAATGCTGGATGCACAGGCCTTTCTTTTCTTCTTTCTTTTCTTTTTTCTTTTTTTGGGCCTACCGTATATTTTTCGTTCTGAAATGCGCGCCTCTAATCTGCCACCTTCAGACTGGAGCATATAAAGGGGATTGTGCCAATCAGCGACCGCCCCACCACAGCAGTTCACCAATCTTCTCCCCAAGCCGACCAATCCAGACAGGACTCTGTAGGAAGACAGTCAAAGAGCAACTACCAGGACAACATAGTTCACACACTGAACTGCAATTCCCCAAAATGGCAACGATTAGTTTAGAGATAGCAAAATTGAAACTACAAATACAATAAGACAATAAAAGAAACGGCACCAGCCGTAACATTAATAATATTATTATAGAGAACAGCACAATCTCTTCTAGGGCCTACGGAATTATAAATAAATTAGAGATTTAGCATTTACTGTGCGAGTCTGTCTGTGTTGACAATCGCCACAGTATACACTGTAGCGGCGATTATGTTCACCATGACAACGGCACAGTGGGCCTGTCACCTTGCCGAGAGAGAGAGAGAGAGAGGGGGGGGGGGGGGAGAGAGAGAGTGCTTGCTAAATGCCATGGAGGCAGAAGGGGAGGAAGGCGTCAGAAGAAATGAGAGGTTAGTTATCAGGTAAATGCATGGATAGGCTCCAAATGGGGCTGCTGCCCCTCATTATCCATCACCTTCACCCTAAAACAGGGCAGGATATTCAGAACAAAGAGGTATGATAATGCTACTTAAATCTGGAAAGGGTGGGTGAAGGGGGAGTAGGGGTATTGGTTTAAATGAGTGTGTGTGTATTACAATGTCATTCTCCTTGTAATGTGTTGATGAACATGCACTCCATAAATAAATTAATAAAAAAAAAGGGGGGGGGCACTCTCCCCCCCCCCCCCCAGAAAATGTAAATCCAGGAGTGCCCATTGTCATCGCTTGCCATTCTGACTCCTAAAATGTCTGCGCACCATCTTGGCAGTAATGCTGGCTGCTTAGGAGGGAAGGAGATGAGAAGGGGAGTGAGGGGTTGGGGCCGCCCAGAGCTTGCTAACTGTCACCGCGGAGCCGGAGGGGAGAGAGGGGAGGAGGAGAGAGGGGAGGGAAGACAAGGCTGACTGCTCTAACACTCTTACACATATCATCATATCTGTATGATCAGTGGGGTGGAGGAGGAGGGAGGGCAGGTTGAAACCCTGGAGCGGAACTGACGGCTACACCTGTCCTCTCTCTTTCTCCCTCTCTCGCTGTCTTGCTGTCTCTCTCTCTCGCTCACCTCTCCTCTCCAGGGTCCTCAGGGTTAAGATTGTTTATCTCTCTCGTGTTCTCTCTGTCTCTGCGTGCCCTATGGTCTAGCTTTCCTCCTGGCGTGTGTCTCTCTCTTTCTCCCTCTCTCTCTCTCTCCCCCGTCGAGTCTCTCCATCCTCCCTGACTCCCCCCTGCCTCCCTGCCGTAGAGATTCTCTCCTAATCCCTGGAAGTTTGGAACTAATGAACTAACTGCTGAGCCGCTGCCACGGAGCCTGGTCCCAAACTATACTGTACTTCACACTCCATTTCCTCTCCAGATGGCATGGTGGCGCGGCCGACGCGGCAGGGAGCACCTCTCACACACTAGTGCGTTGCAAGCAAACGCACACACACACACACACACACACACACACACACAGTGCGTGTAGAACACGAATGTGCATATGCGTAGAAACACACTCTCAAAAACACAGAAATATGTGCACATGCAGACACATACATACACATACTTACTTGCACACAAACACAAGCGCAACACTTCTGTACATCCAGTCGGCATGGAGGGAGCACCTATCTCACTCAAGTATGAAAGTGAGCCGATGTAGTTCTCTTTTCCTGTTTTCTGCAACTCCTGATATGCTTCTGAATTTTGAAATATTATGCAATTAGAGTCATGCTTCTTCACTGCAGGTATTTACCAGGGAAGACTCAAATATATATAATAATAGAGAATGCACTATTTGTTAATTTGAAAGTATGCAAAAAGAATGATAGAAATGAAATGAATAATGAACAACCCCCGGGATTGGACCCACAGAAGAAACCAGAAACCAGTCCTTCCAAATCTGGTTGAACTTGAGATGTTTTCTCCAGAATTGTGATGCAGTGGCAATTATAGCAGGCTTTCTTTCCCTCTTTCAGTAAAATTGCATGAATTGTTAAAAAAGTTAGTAAAAATAACATAATCCATTAAGAAGCATACCGCATATCACAGAAACCACTTAAATACTCATCATTTTGTATGTGCTACCACCAGGGCCGGCCCTGTACATCTGGGGCCCCTAAGCAGGATAAGTTTGGGGGCCCTGCCTCACAGTGGATAGACAGTGAAGTATTCATAGACAGACAGTGAGTATTCATAGAACCAGCTACCGTATGTAATTATAACCTGTATGCATTTTATTTGTACCTCTATCAACATGATGGGCCGCAGTTATTTTACTGCTAATTAAATACACTCAATGAAACACTCAAAGTAATGCTGACTGACGGCACATTTTTACTTATATTTAGTTTTCGTCTGAATGCTTAGTGTTGAATAGTGTTGCTTATCCACTAGGCGGCTCCAAACATCACTTCAGTATTGCTATTTTTTGTGTGCAGAAAATAATGCTAAGTGTAAATTAATGCAAAGCCAGGGGTAAATAACGTTATGCAACCATACAGCGGGTTTGGTTCCCCCTGGCGGCCAAATCAAAATAAATAAATAAATAGTGTCATCACATTGAAATGAGGCCATGTTTCATCACACATGAATGCAATTGGGGATATTTGGATTCACAAGGGTCTCAGCTTTGTTGCCATACTGAAATTCTACAATTCCATGAGTGTTTAGGCACCACAGTGTGCAGAAATAGGGGAAGAAAAAAGACGAGAATAACATATTTTCATTGCATGTAGAAGGCTGTGTCTTTAGGACCCTGGAGCTCTTAAACCCTATAGCTGATTATGTCAGAGTTAAACATGGCTGTGAACCTAGACTCCTGGGGTTCTTCCGAGTGCAATTTAATCTTTTTATATTGTGTATCGTTTTTGCACTTTTTAAGTGGAAATCTTTTACCTTTTACTATATTATTATTACTCTGCAAAGCCCCAGTAAGTGCACACCTACTGCGATGAAAATATGTCTTAACAGTCAGACAATGCTAAACTGATTGCGGTCAATAGGAGATTCAAGTAAACCATGTGGAGCAGCACTAACACACTAGGGCGTTCTACATTTACAGCGACTATATTTGATTACATACAGCTCTTTGGATAAGCTACATGTAGGCTACAGGGGACAAAATGATTGCAATTTAGGCCAATTATTCATCTGCAAGGATTTGGAGCTATTTCCCAGTGAGCTAGTACAAAACAGGGTTGGTAGCCTACCTATTGTATTCGTCTGGATGTCTAGTTTCCGCTGATACCAGAAGCTCTGCTCTAAAAACTGAGCCTGCGATAGCTTCATCAAACACGGACTGTGCCCTGCCATCTTCTTCCCACAGGGGCCTCCTGGTGGCTACGGGGCCCTAAGCAGCTGCTTAGTTTGCTTATAGGTAGGGCCGGCTCTGGCTACCACCATGGTATCGTATGCGGGACATTATGACGTCATGGTGGAGTCTGTATCTGTGTAATGGGACATTGCAGTGAACACAATAATTGCATACGTACACCACAAGTAGGCCCTGTAGAGTAGATGACCTTCAGTCAGTCAGTCAGTCAGTCAGTCAGGTAATGCCTACCATACACTAGAAAACTTTGATAATACTTTTTAAAAGACTAACGTCTGACACCCCCTCACATCCAGCTCACATCTAAAGACAACTATCCACCTTATTTTTGAATGCCCCGCTGTAAAATGATTATGGGCGCAAGGTCCGGTCTAGAACATGACTGATTGTTGCAGCTGGTTAACGTTACATGTTGGCTAGTCTGGGGCCAAAAACCTTGTTCCGTGTCATCCGGCTATGGGCGGAACACACCACCATCCACCAGGAATCAAAGTGCAGCAAACAATTCCACTCAATCCTTGCGTTCTGTTCAGAAATCATGGGCGACGCGAATATCTAGCTACCCAAAAAGCTAAAAAACAAACAAACATACAACTAAAACCAAATAATGGCATCGCCGCCTGACACGCCGGTCAAAACAGTAAAATGGGCAAACGAAAACATTGTGGTACACAAAGCGGAACGACCACCGGAACACACTCTCTCCTTTGAGAGAGCCTGGTGACACGAGGTTACTTGTTGGCAGAGGGTCTGCGGCGCTCGTACTCAGCACATTTCCTCATCAAACTCCAACGCTGAAAAAAAAGTTGCTTGTCACAAAGAAATAACACTCGTTTGATGACTTATTTGAGGGAATATAATGAAATAATGTTATCTATCACATCCGCTAACCTGTTGCTCTTTGAACAAGTTGTGATATTTATTGGCAAGATGTTAGGCCAAGCTGGATGTGATTTGCTCCCTTCGCCTGCAGCTTTGAAACATTGTTTACAGACGGGCTATGTTGTGTCCGTGTCAGCAACGTAACAGTGGGAGGGGCCTGGGAGGATTACACCGGAAGAAACGCCCATATTTCACGAAAGGCATCATGGCAGCTCAGAATAAGGTGGATACAATTTTGCAAAGACTGCCTACCATCCTATAATAAGAATGCAGTCTCTGTGTGTGAGTATGAATTGTGTTCGGCCACAGCTATTGCCGTTCTACGTGTAATCGTGCGGAATCTTTCAGGAAATGTAAAGAGCACCCCTGCAGGTGACCTAACAGATCCAGATTCCTTAATTATTAGGTAATTAGGGCCGATTAATGGCCGAATTTGCGATGCTGTGCAATGGCTGTGCAGCCTCCACTTCCCACTGGGACGCACATCACTGCACAGGCATTCCACTAGTACACTAGAACACTTTGAAAAGACACCCTCTCATTTTGAACAGACTGCCAATAAACTGCACTGTACATGACACCAAGGCGCAGTGCGCTTCACAGGTGTAGGCTAGTTTGTAAAGTATTTATGTTTTTGGTTTATTTGAAAGGTTTTCGAACGTAAAATAATACCATAGTCTTTTATTTAGAATGTATTATTTATCTTAGTTCAAATTGGCTAAGTGGGTGGGTGGGTGGGTTGGGTGGGTGGCGGCGGTGTCTGTCACGATTGTGATGTCATCAGTCATGTCACTTAGTTGAGCAATTGTGATGTCATCAATGATGTCACTCGAGCAACTGTGATTGCCCAACTGTGATGGGGGAAAATCAGGAGGAAATATAATATATACAGTATATGCATTCCGTCCACTTTGAAGATTCTTTTCAAGTTTTGTCATTGACCCACGAATAGATCACACATTGCACAGAGGATGACATTATTACTACCTGTTTCTGGTAGTAATGCACTTAAGATATTAACTATATTCTGTGCATGGACTGTGTTTGACACTGGAGGTTTTGAGACTTAACATAAAATTATGCAGCCAACTGGCAACTGATATGACCTCAGTTGAATGCACAGTGTTATTCCAGAGGACATTGAAAGATCTATTCTCCATATAAGTGGATTCAAATGACTAAACACTTGACAGAAGCAACTCCTGGGAATCAATGCTAGTGAGATGAATTATGAATATTGAACATTTGTATTTACAGTGGGTGTGCGTGCGTGTGTATCTCCATGCATGTGTATGCATGTGTTATGTACATGTGTGCGTGTGTGTGTAGAGTACAGTATGTATGCCTGTGTGCTTGTGCTTGCAGCTCCTCAGAGGATCCAGTAGACTTGAGAGAAACTGCAGTAAGGCTGCCAAGAATCACAAACGGGGATCTGGGATCTGAGATCTGACCCGCTCAGCCAGAAAATAGTCCCTGTCCCGGCTAGATCAGAAAGACGTTCCAAAGAGCAACGTACGTGTGTGTGCGTGTGTGTGTGTGCGTGTGGGTGTGTGGGTGGGTGTGGGTGTGCGTGTGTGCGTGTGGGTGTGTGGGTGGGTGTGTGGGTGTGTGTGTGGGCGGGTGTGTATGTGAAGTGTCAAGTGTCATCTACAGATTGTCCTTTGGGAGGGGATTAGAGGCAAGCGAGAGGTCAGGGTGCACGGGAGGGTGATGACAGTGCTCTGATTAGCGACCGTTGTTCAGGAATGGACAGGATTCTTGTCAGGTGTTAAAGGGGAGAGAGAGCATTTGTCAGAATGTTAGAGGCTATGAAATTGCATTTTTAGCTGCGGCCAGCATAGCCAGAAGCTCTATAAGTCTTTCTGTTGGTTGGTTTGTCCAGCATAGCCAGAAGCTCTATAAGTCCAGTGTTTCCCACAGGATTTTGAGTATTTGTGGTGGGGGACCGCAGACCCCCTAGGGGGGTGCGGGGGCATGCCCCCCCCGCGAGATATTTTTAAACATTTTAAAGTAAAATGCATGAATTTGTTGTACTTTGAGAAAGCTTAAGAGCAAAATTAACTCATTGAGTGCCAATGACGACTATAGTCGTCAATTCAAATAGTAACGTAGAGTGCCAATGACGACTAAAGTCGTCAATTGCGTTTTTTGACGGTGGGACGTGGATCAAAGCCTGATGCATCTCCTGTGAAAGTATGGGGGATGTTGAATGTGTAAAAGCTATTTTACGGACCCATTAGGTGGCGACAGTGCTCTCCAGATTAGAGAAAGGTGAGGAAAAAAACAAGAAGCCGTGGGGACACGGAAACCGCATCGGTATGCATCGATATGCATGAAGCATAACGTTAGCTGTGCCTGCAGCAGCCAATCTGCTGCCACAATTGAGCCCCTCCGTCTCCGCTGCGATAGCTCCTAAATAATTAGTTGTGGAGTTGTTATTATTCTCAGTTGGAAGCGCTGGGAGCGGGCGACAAAAACGGCGGAACGCTGTGAAAAAGCTGGGTTTTCAGTGCAGAGCAAACGCAGCAGAGAGCCACCAGAGCCACCAGAGACACACCCACGGAGGAGGGGTTTGCAGTGGAGGGGGGTGGGGCAAGCAGGGCAGCATACAACACTGACCCAGACAGCAGGCTCGATGGACAGATTGGTTGGCAAACACAAGCTAGAATATCTGATGCCCACCAGCAGTAAATCAAGACCAGCAAGAAGTTGTAGGGTCTGCGCAGCAGGGGCCAGCGCTGCTGGTTGCAGCTAAAAAATATTATTTTGCCAAACAAAATTCCTTTGTTTTCGCTGTTTTATTGAAGGAAATTATTTTTGAGGTGTCACTACATCAGAAAATATTAGCTTCAGAGTCAGTGATGTGCTTGAAATGCTTCATTTCACAAAAGGCTGATTATCTCAGCTTCTAGTTTGAAACGTCTGTTTTTGCTGAAAACAACCTATCTTCCCCGGCTGATAACTAAAGAACGGAAAATGATATCAATAAACTTTTTTTTGCTGATGATACAATAGACTCTCATCGTTCTTTGGGCGTGTTCGGTGTTTACATAGTAATATCACACAATATTCTGTGGGCCTCGAGAAATTACTGAAAACGCTCTGAAAGGGCTGGCACTGGGAGCATCCGTTTTCCAAAAGTGGCTGGCACTCAATGAGTTAAAAGGCTAGATCTATGAAGAACATGTCATCATTACTGTGCTGTGGGTTTACAATGACAAACTAAATTTCTCCCTATAGATCAGGGATACTCAACTTGCTTTGCCACTTTCGTGAAATGATAGAAGGCGAGGGGCCAGTTAATAAACAAACAATATACATTTTTCTGTAGCGGATTGTAGGTTTTTGGGGTGTCAGCCGGAGTTTAGGCTGACAGTGTTGTGCACACCGGATAGTTAGTTAGGTTAAGTTAGTTAGGTTAAGTACATACATAAGTGCCTGGGTAGTGAGCAGATGGCGGTATTTGACAATTTAGCAGCTAAATCATAGATTATTGAAAGATATTCCATATTCCAGACTGAAATGCTATAACAGAAGTATTGGCCAGAATGACATGAACATTTATTGGACACTTATTCAGCGGATATCTTGCATGTTGCGTTCAGGTGCACTGTAAAAAAAAAAAAAATTGGTCAACATCTTATTGTGGCGGTCAAAATATTATAGTGGCGGCCCGCCACAAATTCCTTTATGTATGGGAAACACTGAAGTCACTCTGTTGGTTGGTTTGTCCAGCATAGCCAGAAGCTCTATAAGTCACTCTGTTGGTTGGTTTGTCCAGCATAGCCAGAAGCTCTATAAGTCACGCTGTTGGTTCGTTGGTCCACAAAAATTTGCATGGAGGCGAATTGGTGCAAGGTGCACTGTTGCCCCGATCGCCTCCAAAATTTGCCAAAACACTTTGCAGGGGTCTGGAATGAATTTGTTGCAAAAAAGGGGGTGGGGGGAGAAAAAGAAAAAAAAATCGTCCACGGGGGGGGCACTACTTCTTCTTCTGTGGTGTTTTATGGCAGTTGGCATCCTTTATGTTGCATTACCGCCTCCTTCTGGGTGATCCATCCACTGTTTCCTTACATTCTGTAAAACCTCCGGATTTCATCAGTTGTTCTTCTGTGGTGTTTTATGGCAGGTGGCATCCTTTATGTTGCATTACTGCCTCCTTCTGGATTTATCCATCCACTGTTTCCCTACATTCTGTCCCTCTCTCCGGGTGGCCACTACAGCAATATTTTGTTTTTAGACATTGTGACATCACAATGGTTCGAGTAATGTCATCAGTGCCATAAGTCACTCTATTGTGATTTTCTCTATGCAATTTTTTTTTTATCTGGCCGCAGCTATTGAATTGTTTTAATCAAATTGTTCTCCCTCTACATACAGTATAATGTACTGTATATGTGTGACGTGTTATGTGTATGTGTGTAGATAATCCATATAACCGATTTAATTCCTTGCATTCTCATGTCTTTTGATTATCAGCTGAAACACACACACACACACAGGAGCTCCAGATGCTGTGGGCTGAGGGCAAGGCTTGAGGCCGAGCTCGGGATAGGAAAACGCTGAGACATGGAGAACAGAGAGGTCCTCTCTCCCTCTCTCATGATCCTGTTACACTCCTGTGTTTTCTCTGGCAGGGCCGCGGCCCACACCGCTCTGTGCTACGTGGGCTGCTCCGCGCAGCCAACACGTGGAGAGTAGCCCCAGGAGGAGGAGAGAGGATGGGAAGGGGGAGAAGGAGAAGCAGAGGGAAGCATGGGAGGAGGAGAGGAGAGGAAGACAGCAGATGTGGGTGTATTAGGGGGGGACAAAAGAGGGAACGCTTTATTACTCTTATCTTGCAAGAAGGGTGTGCTTCAGCCAGCTATTTGAAACTATGTCCAACATAACTTAAGTCAAATCTGTAAGAAGACATAATATGTATGGAGGACTGCAGTGACAATCAGTCATTTGGTGGTGGTGGTGGTGATGGGGGGGGGGGGGGGGGGGGGGTTGGCACCTACACTTAAAAATGTATTGATGGAACAAAGTTTTAATAAATTGTAACAGACTAGATTGTATTTCAGAGATATTGAAAGATAAACTTATGGTACTTTTTTCTTCCAAAAATGATATAGTGTTTTGACAATGAATCCCTCATGTAATACAGCCTGCAATGAGCTGTAACCAAAATTGCTGTAATAGGCTCTTACTGTGGCTAATTAGTGTGTATAAGCTAGACATGATTCCACTTCTAGCTGCCAGCTTTGACCAACTACGACAAGCAGGTTTCATGATTTTACACATTTCTCCATCTCTATCCTGCTAGTTATACAGTAGTTGTCTGCCACGACAGCACAACAGATAACAGTAACAGAGTGTCTCTGACTGACAGAGTGAAGGCCTGACTCTCTCCTGCTTCTGTACATAACCTGCACAGAGTGTCTCCGCCTGACAGAGTGAAGGCCTGACTCTCTCCTGCTTCTGTTATCAACATAACCTGCACAGAGTGTCTCCGACTGACAGAGTGAAGGCCTGACTCTCTCCTGCGTCTGTTATCGACATAACCTGCATTAGTCACTCATCCCAGCCCAGCTTTCTGGAGTGCTGCATGTCACTTGTCAAAACCCATCCAGGATGACTTGGAGCCTGTGCACACACACACACACGCACGCGCGCGCGCGCACGCACACACACACACACACACACACACACACACACACACACACACACACACACACACACACACACACACACACACACACACACACACACACACACACACTGACAGACAGACAGACAAACCAATGTGCACACTGTCACACTCCAGGCAGGCAGTCTTCACCTGCGCTAGTCTACAGCTCATTTTAAATGGCATTGCGAGTCGCACAGCAGGACGCAAAACGCTGGCTCTCTCTCTCAAAAAAAAGGAAAAACAACTATGCTCATTGTGACTCATGATCTCTCTCTCCCTCCTCCCCCTTCACACACACACACACACACACACACACACACACACATAGGCACACTTTCAGAATAAAGGATACATCACTATACTGTTTGAAGGTACTATGTCGGTAACAAAAGATGCAATGCACACACTGTTATTAGTTTCTTAAGAATACTATTGAAAGTGACTAATTCTTCTGTGATTGAGGTAAATGATTCTGATTCATGCAATTTATGCTCTCTTTTTTTATCCCCCCCCCCCCCATTTTCTCCCCAATTGTACTTTGCCAATTCCCCCTGCTGTCCCGTTCATTGCTCCACCCCTTCTGCCGATCTGGGGAGAGCTGTAGACTAGCACATGCTTCCTCAGATACATGTGCAGTCGCCAGCTGTTTCTTTTCACCTGACAGAGAGGAGTTTCATGGGCAGGATGTAGTGCATAGGAGGACCACGCTTGCCCTTCTCCCTGAACAGTCGCCCCGACCGACCAGAGGAGGCACTAGTGCAGCGACCAGGACACATACCCCACCGGCTTCCCAACCGCCGACACGGCCAATTGTGTCTGTGAAAACATCTGACCAAGCCAGAAGTACCGCTGCCGGGAATGCGAGTGCTTTTACCTACGCTACCCAGACGCCGATTTACGCTGTCTTTTATTTCAGTTCTTGTTTAGGCTATTATGTACTGTGCCTATGTTTGTTGTACTAGCGACATTTCTTAAGCCCTCCTTAATGTATATTTCACAGTCTCTTTATTTGCTCATATTTTCAATCTAGCCATACATACAGCCTACCACGGCATTGAGATCTTCCGTTTGAATGAAGCTTAAAGACAGCGCGAGAGTGGTTTCCTCAGTCTCCACAGCACCGAGTCTATAAGTCCAGAGGCTGTGTTTGACGTTGCTCGTGTCAAGCTGCATGACGGCAGAGCTGGACATCCATGATCTGATGCTGGAGAGGAAGGTGGTCCCGCTGAGGACCATCCACACATCAGTTTGGATGCTCCAGTCTGACGCGGTGTCTACCATGCAGGACCCCTGCTGCGTAACGTACACATAGCTCTCTGTAGGAGAGACTCAGGCTGTGTGTGCAGTGCAGGGGCTGCCCTCTCTCTCCTGGAAGGTCAGCCTCTCTGCACTTGAAAAGCTCCTCGTGCATCCAGCGGCCCTGAGCCTGCCTGTGTGTCAGCTTCTAATGATGACGATGATGGAGGGAATCAAAGAGGAGATGGAGCTGACGTCGGGCCGAGCTCTCCATGGGACACCAGGTGATTGGGGAGCGAGCTTTGAAGCAACTTGTTGGATGGCTGTCCATTCATGTAAAAGATAGGCTTCTTTATTCCAGCGTGGAGTCGCGGGCCCGTAGGAGTCAAGGTGTGTGGCAGAATATGCTAAGAGATCAAAGAGGGAGAGTGCACAGTGACGTCGCCATCTCCACAGCCCATCCTGGCGTCATGCTTTCAAAAGTACTGCCACAAAAGGAGAAGGTGCAGACATTGTGCCGATGCCTGGGTGTCTGCTTACATAAAGATAATGTTATACATGCAGGCTGGCAGTATATCAGGCTGGGGCTGGAGCTTGAGGCTCAACCCTCTCCTGTCTCATTTGATCTGCAAATGTTATAAACCATAGCTTTTTGATCATTGTTGGACTGCTATTTATTTAGTTTGGTCAGGGATGAATGTGACTCCTGGCACATGAGGCAACCGGCGGTTCTCATAGATCCATTTCTCTAGTCCCCATGGACCGAGGAGGGACGGACAGAATTTCATCCACCATGTAGCAGGTTTATGAATAGTGAGTTATGGCAGTGTAAATGGCTCGGTCCGTTTTAAGTTACCGCGATACAGTTATGGGTCTATCTTGGGCTGAGAGAGAGAGAGAGGCTATTCCAAAACTTGAGTAAGACTCAAAGATCACAGCGCGCTCCTCATATGGTGTGACAATCCCTCTTGTCTCATCCAATGTAGCGAAAGGGAGACATACAGAAGTGCAGCCCGCACATGACCCCTATTAAATCCAGGCTAATCTTTGATATGTACTTTGATACCATATTTTATTGATATTGGGGGGTATTCATAATATCAAGTACAGTTCTGCATTCCAGGAGATCAGAGCGAGGGCTGTTTTGCCTCAAGAGCTGTCCCGTGACCTTTGAGGGGTCCCGACAAGCCGTCACCCAGCAGAAGCTGGGAATGAAGCTCTACTCTAGTCTGCCTTACTATTAGTTTTTACAAGAGACGGTGATGTATGGGCTCTCCATGTTATATCTGTCTACAGTTTCTCTCTCACGCACTCACATGCACACACGACCTGGCCTACTGATCATCGGTCTGTGCACATATTCCACTCTGAGGCCGTGGAGCAGAAAACGCAACGCCGCGTTTGTATCGTCAACTTTGCCCGTCGAGCGCGTATAACTGCATTGCATTGCTTGTCACATTCTCCACCACCTACTATCAGTTTAATTACACACACACGTCATTTCAATAATGAATCATTTTTCCAGTCATCGTTTTTCTAAAACTCTGGAACACGGCGTATAATTGAATTAATCAGCATGTTTGATGCTGAGTGCTTTTTTTCTTTTTAAGAGAAAACGTTATCAGTTTAAGTTGAATGCCAATCAGAGCATCACACACACACACACACACTCACGCACGCACGCGCACGCACACACACACACACACACACACACACACACACACACACACACACACACACACACACACACACACACACACACACACACAACACAACACACACACAAGCACTCAAAGCCTTTAGTCTCTGATCTGACCTGACAACTCCTAAGCTACCGTTTCCTCATGCCGTTTAACTCATACCACATTTCTCCCAGAGAGCCTTTCTCCTCTCGCTGCGCCGGACTTCTCTCCCCACTCCGTCCCTCTGTCTCTGTGTTCCTCCAGCCCAGCATCTGCTTTGAATCTAGCGGCGTGTGCTACTGTGTTACTGATAGGCGTTGGGACTGCCAGCTTCTCTTTGATTTCCCGTCCTCGTCCGTCTCTTCCTGCTCTCCTCATACAATGCCTGCGTTGAGAGAAGGGACTTTGAGTGTGCAGCTTGTTTTGTTGCATTGTAGCGCACATGCACGCATTGTGCTGAGGGGAGAATGCACATGTGTGCTGTTTATTTAGTGTCCTCTTGCCTTATGTGAAGTGAAAAGGGATGGTGGGGGATTTCTCTTTCATCTTGATCATTTTTTATTCCAGATGTATGTATGCTCTGCCAATGGCCCAATTTAATCACACACATTATTTGTCTCGGTAATATCATTGTTATTTTCATTGTCGTGCTTTATGGCCAAAATCATTTCTATTCGGCCATTTCCTTGGAGGCACATCTCTCCTACCAAATGCTTTTTTATTGTATTATTTCTTACACAATACAGCCAAGTTTTTTTTTATCTTGGAATGGAATTGATTTGTATCTCAGCTTATTTTGTATTTGTTGAATAGTGCTAAAAAGGGGGCGTCCTGTTGGCTCACCTGGTAGAGTGAATACCCGCTAAGGCGCTAAGGCTTAGTCCTTTGTGTGGCCGACCCGGCTTCGAATCCGACCCGTGGGCCTTTACCAGATGTCATCCCCTCTCTCTCTCCACCTTTCCTGTCTATCTTCTGTCCTATCTAATCAAGGAAAAATGCCAGCAAAAAAAAAAATATTGCTAAAAAGAGCCTTGTGATATTGTTTGTGTTTCATTCTTCCAGGATAATACAGTAGGCCTACTTGTCCGCTCTTCCAATAAGTAGGGCCTGCTTTCATCATTAGATCTTATGTAATTCCATATTGAATTCACTTCCAATTTTGCACAGTTTGAATAAATGAACAGTCAACTTGTATTGAATAATAACTATGACTGTGGTGTTTGTATTGAATAATAACTATGACTGTGGTGTACTATGACTGTGGTGTTTGTATTGAATAATAACTATGACTGTGGTGTTTGTGCTCCTGTGCTGCAGACAGAGGCCAGGGAGACCATTGGCAGGATGCTGGTGGAACTGGACCTGGGTGGGACAGAGATGTGTGTGAGGGTGAACTCGGTGTCCAGTGGCCTGGCTGAGGCTGATCTGCAGGTCATTCTGCAGGCTGAGCTTCTCCCTCCTGCCATCATGCTGCCCAAAGTGGAGGACACACAGGAGGTGCAGTGGGTAAGGCCACAGCTCTCAGTCCCTGTTCCACATCTCCATCTTTCAAGTGAACAAAAATGGAACCAGTGTTGTAGTGAAGTCGCTATATGTTGAGTCCAAGTCAAGGCTCAAGTCCCCAGTGTTCCAGTCCGAGTCATCAAAGAAGAGCCCGAGTCAAGTCGAGTCCCCATTACCTGAGTCCCAGTCTGGAGTTATTGAACATGAGTGTGAATGCCCTTGCATGAAATTGAATAATGTCAAGCTATTAATATAGCTATCAATTTCTTATGCCAAATTATTAGGGCCTATTACAAAAAAACAAACTAAGAAACAGTCATTGGCTGAGTTTCCCAACAAAGAAGCTTCTTAAGAGTTAAGAAGCTTCTTAAGGAGTTAAGAAGGCTCCAAAGAAGTGTTTCCCAAACGCCTTCTTAACAGAAGAGAAGAAAAAAAAGGCTCTTAAGAAGCATCTTAACTGGAGCTGTCCACCATCTCGATGTGAGAGGTCCTCTGCGGCCCACTAGATGGCACTCTGAGCCCACCAGTGGGCCACGACCCAGTGGTTGAGAAACACTGTTGTAGAATAACCTAATCATGGTCATGTTAAACAAGAACTTCTTCTATTAAACATTATTTATTTCAGACATGGACTGCAGTTCAAATTGCTTTATATACATATACAATATATATACACAGCATACAACAAAATTGCGAGAGAAACACTACAGAATTTAAGCGACCTTGGGTTCTGTGATAGGTGCTATATAAATCCACAAGATTCTTATTATAAAAGGAATCCATTCTGATTATAATAATATAGCCTACGGTAAAACATTTAAAACACAAGTAACCATACATACAGGGGAGATTTTCAAGTGTTCCCCAATTTTAAACACTAACTAAAGGGTGCATGAAAGAAAGGAAAAAGGGAAAAACACAAGAGGAAGAGTGGACACAAGTATCTCCTTTTGCCTGACGCGGCTGGATCTGCCAGTGTTTCGTCATTAAGAAGGTGTTAAGAATGCCCCAGACCCTTCTTACAAAACCTTAACGAAAGATCATCTTAGCGCTAAGAAGCTTTTGGGAAACGCAGCCTTCTTAACGGAAGATAATTTTAGGCTAAGAAGCAATCGGGAAACGCGTTGGCTTCGTTGGCTTCTTACGGGAGCCTTAAGGAGGGTCAAAGAAGCTTCTTAGCGCTAAGAAGCTTTTGGGAAACGCATGCCTTCATAACGAAAGATCATCTTAGGCTAAGAAGCAATTGGGAAACACGTTTGCTTCTTAAGGGGGCCTTAACTCATTGAGTGCCAGCCACTTTTGGAGAACGGACGCTCCCAGTGCCAGAGTTTCAGAGCGTTTTTCAGTGATTTCTCAAGGCCCACAGAATATTGTGTGATATTACTATGTAAACACCGAACACGCACAAAGAACGATGAGACTATCTTCTATCATCTGCAAAAAAAAGTTTATTGATACCATTTTCCGTTCTTTAGTTATGAGCCGGAGAAGATAGGCTGTTTTGAGCAAAAAGACACATTTCAAATTAGAAGCTGAGTTATTCCGCCTTTTGTGAAATGCAGCATTTCAAGCACATTCACTGAGTCTGAAGCTATACTATTTTCTGATGTAGTGACGTGGTGTAGTTGTGTGGTGCACTGCGTGCCCCACCCCCCTCTCCCCCCCTCAGCTGCAAACTCCTCCCCACACTAACACACAGCCTCACGCACCCAGGTCTATTTTCGGAGCGCTCCGTTTTTGTGCGGCGGTTCCCAGCGCGACACGGAAATGCCAAACCGGACTGCAGGGAAAGGTTTGGCCCTTCGGCGTCGGGTGCTGCCTTTCTGGCGGCTAATCGTGTGGAGAAACTATACAGCAGAGACAGAGGGGCTGAGTTGTGTGCGCGGATTGACTGCTGTTCGCAGCCAACGTCAGATTGCAGCCAGAGCAATCTATATGGCTCTGGCTGCAGCGTGAGCGGTTTCTTTTTCATCACGGGGCTTTTTCCTGCTGTTTCCCGGACCTTCCTCTAATCTGGAGAGCACTGTCGCCACCTAATGGGTCTGTAAAATAGGTTATACACATCCAATAGCTACAATATTTGTACAGGAGATGCAGAAGGCTTTGATCCACGTACCACCGTCAAAAAACGCATTTGACGTCGATCGACGTCCTTGGCACTCTACGTCACTATTTACTTTGACGTCGATCGACGTCCTTGGCACTCAATGAGTTAAGAAGGGTTAAAGAAGCTTCTTAGCGCTAATAAGCTTTTGGGAAACCCAGCCATTGTCAATGAACAAGTCCGAGTCCTCGTCTCCAAACTTCTGAGTCCGAATCATCAGTGCTCAAGTCCAAGTCGAGTCACGAGTCCTGAAAGTGAGTCCAGGACTCAGACTCGAGTCTGACTCATCCACAACACTGAATGGAGCTATGAGTGGGCTTTCTTACCATTCCTCCAGGAAGCTGTATACATGTGCAAACTAAACAAGACTAAAAATATCCATGACATTTCTTTCCTCCTCCTCCCTGTGTCTTTTAAAGAACACAGTGGTGCTCTTACACAAGCCTGTGAAGTAAGAGGAAACCACGGGAATCTTCAAAGCATTCATAACAAACTTTTCCATTTCCCAGTAAAAGTGGGAATCGATCCCTGTGGCAGGACCCAGGGAGAGAGCACAGTGTTTTTCTTGGCACCGGCTCAAGAAACGGATGACATTTCTCCGGATTAGCTTCAGAAGCCTGATAGGTCCCTGCAACAACACAATGGCGACTTCTACAGTAAAACCTTGTTTAACCGCTCCAAAAACACTCAACTGGACGGGCAGAATGAATAAAAACATATTACTTATTCATGCGTACATTTAAATATTGTAATATTTCAGTTGTCCAAACATTTTCCAAAGTCTGTAAAACAGCCTTCTTCCCGTTACCAAACTTACACTGTATGACAAAGATCACTGGCCGATACCAGATTTGATGCAGGTTATTGTGAGCTTTGATCACCATTCTAGCAAAAGTTATTGATACTGTAATTGCAAATAAAATAACTTTCGATGCCTCCGCCGGTGATAGCCATGACTGGAGGCATTATGTTTTCGGGTTGTCCGTACTTCTGTACGTCCGTCTGTCCGTCCGATGCTCGTTAATGTGCTATCTCGGGAACGGTCCAGGGCCGGACCTGGCTCCTGGACCATCTCAATCCGGCCCCCAAGGTCCTCAAAGAAAAACAAAACAACCCCCAAAAACTCAATAAAAGGCGGAATTATGTTCATAAATCTCATCTGCTACAGCCATTGGATTTGTATCACTATTATATCGGGAGATCAACAAGAAATTACCCATCACAACGGGAGAGAGGGTTAAAAATAGGGAGAGTCCCGCGAAAATCAGGAGTGTTGGCAGGTATAATCTCCAATGTGTGGCCCTTCGCTTACTTGATGTAAGTCAGTGTGGCCCTCTGGGAAAAAAATGTTGCCCACCCCTGTCGTAGAGAGTCAGGTTTGGAGGGGTGGGCAGGGGGAGTGGCTGGGGGGAAGTGGGTGGTTTAGGGGTAGGGTTAGGACCATTTTCCATATTGAAAACAATTAGCTGTGCATGTTGAGGTATCCCCACACATTGCCTAAAGTGCCATAAGGCTGAGTGGCCACAGCACTGCGCCATGTGCTTCAATGTATTTGTGCTTGTATGACATGGATGTAGACTGCAACTTGACTTGTTGGCGGAGGCATACAACCATGAGGCAGTTCATTCTAGTTTCTGAAATGATTGCCTGCTAATATTTTTCAAATTTTTCCTTATAAATTACTGTTTGCAATTTGTCCCTGCTAAGTGGCCTGTGCCCTAGTTAAGAGAGGTGTTTGTGTGGGTTTGGCCATCCCTCTGGCTCTCTATAAAGGGGCGCTGTGCGGATGTCAGCTCCCGACAGGTCAGGAGACAGTGACATCATTAAAGCCGGCCATTCTGATCAGCTCCATATGGGACAGTTACTGACCGGGTTACTGTCTGCCTCCTTTTCTGTTTGTGTGTCTGTGTTCTACTGTCAAGTCGGTTCCATTCAAAGGTGCCTTATTGGCATGAAATTCAAAAGTAGCCTAGTTTTTGCCAAAGCAAAACACCAATGACAGAGTATGCCCAGATTCACATAGCAACCATTCTATGGTTAATTTCCTTCTGTCTCCGTCTCTCTCCTCTTGATTGACCTATATCTCTTTTTCTTTCATACATCTACAAGGTTAAACAATTTAGTCTAGCTGATTTTTTTTGTTGAGTTAGGTGATTCAAACTAGGTAGCTTTAAGTGGCCTTGTTTTTTATTTTATTTTTTTTAATATAAATTATATAACATTTTGTTGATTGTGTCAAATTGCAAATAGACAAACTTGTGAGGGGATTAAGGGTTGAGGTTATGGGAGACATAGAGGGGTAAGGGCTGATATAGGGGGGGTGAAAGAGAGAAAAGAGAGTGAAAGGAGGGTGACCAGTCTGGCTTTTTCCCTCTATGCGCATGTGCGCACACACGCACGCACGCACGCACGCGCGCACACACACACACACACACACACACACACACACACACACACACACACACACACACACACACACACACACACACACACACACACACACACACACACACACACACACACACACACACACACACACACACACACACACACACACACACACACACACACACACACACACACACACACACACAGGGTCTTGGGGCCAGAAGCAGGAAGTTTTTAACTAGTGGTTTTAATTAGAACACGTCTATTTCCTGCTGCCCTTTCTTTCTTCCAAGTATAATTGCCGACAGGTGTTCACAGATTCTCTCCCCTCGCTCGGCCATTCCCCCCCTCACCTCTATTCTTCACAAAAAAAAAAAAAAATCAATAAAAAAGTAAATTTTGTTTGCCATTTCCCCCCTTTTTTATAGGGTGGAAATCTTAGCTTGTTCACAGCTCCAAAACAATAGCACCAATAAGTATTATTTTTTTATTTGGGATTTGAAAGCAGATATACATCAAAGAATAAATAATACATAAACATCCATATAGTTTCTACTAAAGCGTAAAGACGACCCTTACCTTATTCTGTAAGTCACTTTTTTTATTTCGATATACAGTATTTCTCCTCAGGGCAAATATAGTCCTGTGAATTCACGCTTTAGTCTGCTCTGCACCAATACACATTTGTGTGTGTGTGTGTGTGTGTGTGTGTGTGTGTGTGTGTGTGTGTCTGTGCGTGCACGCGTGTGCGTGCCTGTGTGTGTGTGTGCGTGCGTGCGTACACGTGCACAAGCAGGTGCATGAATATGTGCCAGTGCAAACCACTAAGTCGGGCTTGTAGCTCTTGACGGGACGTTTATTTAGCGGTGTGTGTGTTCATGTTTATGGATGTTCTCCTCTCCGACTGCCTTTCATGTGGATGTATTTTCCTCCTGTCTGTCTGTTTGCTTGACTCTTTCTTCAGTGTACATGCAGGTGTGTGTGTGTGTGTGTGTGTGTGTGTGTGTGTGTGTGCGCGCGCGTGTGTGTGCGTGTGTGTGTGTGTGTGAGCGCGTGTGCGCGCGTGTTGTAAGCATGTGTCTGATTTTCTCCACTCTTGTAAGGCAGCGCAGTAAATCCCACTCTTGTTTATTTTCCTCCCTTTTTTATTGATATTAGCAGTGGAACCTCCAGACTGATTTGTTGCTAAAAGATGGACTTACTTGTTTTCCTTTGTGTGGAAATCTTTAGCTCTGCCTTTCCCCTCTCCTCCAGCCTCTCCTCCAGCCCTTGTGTGACTGACAGCCCTTATTGGGCTATAACAGGCGTAACTCCCTCCTTTGTCCGAGGACAATTCTCACACAAGATTGGGAGCCGTGTGCATTCTTTGCCCACCACACTATTTGGTGTGCACTGGGACCCAAAGAATCGCACCCCCAGCCCCTGCTCCTCCTCCTGTCCCCTCCCCTCGCCCCTTTTCTCCGCTTCCCCTCTGTGAAATGAACACTTCAGCAGGCCGGAAACATTTAATCTGGCCCCCTTTTGAAGAAAATTAATTGAAACTTGTCCCACTATAGCCTCCTTTCTGTAGCTCCATCTCACCCTCCTTATAGCCTCCTTTCTGTAGCTCCATCTCGCCCTCCTTATAGCCTCCTTTCTGTAGCACCATCTCGCCCTCCTTATAGCCTCCTTTCTGTAGCTCCATCTCGCCCTCCTTATAGCCTCCTTTCTGTAGCTCCATCTCGCCCTCCTTATAGCCTCCTTTCTGTAGCACCATCTCGCCCTCCTTATAGCCTCCTTTCTATAGCACCATCTCGCCCTCCTTATAGCCTCCTTTCTATAGCACCATCTCGCCCTCCTTATAGCCTCCTTTCTGTAGCACCATCTCGCCCTCCTTATAGCCTCCTTTCTGTAGCACCATCTCGCCCTCCTTATAGCCTCCTTTCTATAGCACCATCTCGCCCTCCTTATAGCCTCCTTTCTGTAGCACCATCTCGCCCTCCTTATAGCCTCCTTTCTGTAGCACCATCTCGCCCTCCTTATAGCCTCCTTTCTGTAGCACCATCTCACCCTCCTTATAGCCTCCTTTCTGTAGCACCATCTCACCCTCCTTATAGCCTCCTTTCTGTAGCACCATCTCACCCTCCTTATAGCCTCCTTTCTGTAGCTCCATCTCGCCCTCCTTATAGCCTCCTTTCTGTAGCACCATCTCGCCCTCCTTATAGCCTCCTTTCTGTAGCACCATCTCGCCCTCCTTATAGCCTCCTTTCTGTAGCACCATCTCGCCCTCCTTATAGCCTCCTTTCTGTAGCACCATCTCGCCCTCCTTATAGCCTCCTTTCTGTAGCTCCATCTCGCCCTCCTTATAGCCTCCTTTCTATAGCACCATCTCGCCCTCCTTATAGCCTCCTTTCTGTAGCACCATCTCGCCCTCCTTATAGCCTCCTTTCTGTAGCACCATCTCGCCCTCCTTATAGCCTCCTTTCTATAGCACCATCTCGCCCTCCTTATAGCCTCCTTTCTGTAGCACCATCTCGCCCTCCTTATAGCCTCCTTTCTGTAGCACCATCTCGCCCTCCTTATAGCCTCCTTTCTATAGCACCATCTCGCCCTCCTTATAGCCTCCTTTCTGTAGCACCATCTCGCCCTCCTTATAGCCTCCTTTCTGTAGCACCATCTCGCCCTCCTTATAGCCTCCTTTCTGTAGCTCCATCTCGCCCTCCTTATAGCCTCCTTTCTGTAGCACCATCTCGCCCTCCTTATAGCCTCCTTTCTATAGCACCATCTCGCCCTCCTTATAGCCTCCTTTCTGTAGCACCATCTCGCCCTCCTTATAGCCTCCTTTCTGTAGCACCATCTCGCCCTCCTTATAGCCTCCTTTCTGTAGCACCATCTCGCCCTCCTTATAGCCTCCTTTCTGTAGCACCATCTCGCCCTCCTTATAGCCTCCTTTCTGTAGCTCCATCTCGCCCTCCTTATAGCCTCCTTTCTGTAGCTCCATCTCGCCCTCCTTATAGCCTCCTTTCTGTAGCACCATCTCGCCCTCCTTATAGCCTCCTTTCTGTAGCACCATCTCGCCCTCCTTATAGCCTCCTTTCTGTAGCTCCATCTCGCCCTCCTTATAGCCTCCTTTCTGTAGCACCATCTCGCCCTCCTTATAGCCTCCTTTCTGTAGCACCATCTCGCCCTCCTTATAGCCTCCTTTCTGTAGCTTTATCTCGCCCTCCTTATAGCCTCCTTTCTATAGCACCATCTCGCCCTCCTTATAGCCTCCTTTCTATAGCACCATCTCGCCCTCCTTATAGCCTCCTTTCTGTAGCTCCATCTCGCCCTCCTTATAGCCTCCTTTCTGTAGCACCATCTCGCCCTCCTTATAGCCTCCTTTCTGTAGCACCATCTCGCCCTCCTTATAGCCTCCTTTCTGTAGCACCATCTCGCCCTCCTTATAGCCTCCTTTCTGTAGCTCCATCTCGCCCTCCTTATAGCCTCCTTTCTGTAGCACCATCTCGCCCTCCTTATAGCCTCCTTTCTGTAGCTCCATCTCGCCCTCCTTATAGCCTCCTTTCTGTAGCACCATCTCGCCCTCCTTATAGCCTCCTTTCTGTAGCACCATCTCGCCCTCCTTATAGCCTCCTTTCTGTAGCACCATCTCGCCCTCCTTATAGCCTCCTTTCTGTAGCACCATCTCGCCCTCCTTATAGCCTCCTTTCTGTAGCACCATCTCGCCCTCCTTATAGCCTCCTTTCTGTAGCACCATCTCGCCCTCCTTATAGCCTCCTTTCTGTAGCTCCATCTCGCCCTCCTTATAGCCTCCTTTCTGTAGCACCATCTCGCCCTCCTTATAGCCTCCTTTCTGTAGCTCCATCTCGCCCTCCTTATAGCCTCCTTTCTGTAGCACCATCTCGCCCTCCTTATAGCCTCCTTTCTGTAGCACCATCTCGCCCTCCTTATAGCCTCCTTTCTGTAGCACCATCTCGCCCTCCTTATAGCCTCCTTTCTGTAGCACCATCTCGCCCTCCTTATAGCCTCCTTTCTGTAGCTCCATCTCGCCCTCCTTATAGCCTCCTTTCTGTAGCACCATCTCACCCTCCTTATAGCCTCCTTTCTGTAGCTCCATCTCGCCCTCCTTATAGCCTCCTTTCTGTAGCTCCATCTCGCCCTCCTTCCCTTCTCATGATGGGCCGGTGAAGTCGTCGGAGGGCTGGGTGCGCAGCGAGGCCTTTCACGGCACCAAGAGGTGTTTTTTTTGGTGTCGACTGTGTCTATAGTGAATAACATCTCCGAAGGGTCCTCCGATTGAGTGCCATTGACAGCTAATGGTTGCAGCCACACGACAGAGGAACAATGAAGGAGCACTGCAGTGCCTCTTCTATAGTGTGAATCAGGCCCTTCAAGTTGAACTGGAGAATACAGCAGAAGGACAGAACCATGTCATCAGAGAGGCTCTTTAGTCAGTGGCGCCACATCGGCCCAATCCATATACAGTATAGCCCAATGTCTGTTGGAGTCTTGCGCGGCGCGGTGGTAATCTGTGTGTATTATCAGGTAGGTTCCCCCACAATGTGCAATATCTATCCAGCATCTTCTGTCAGGGAAATAGGTTTATCTACACCCTCTGTTCCCTCCTCCCCCTCTCTGCCCCCTCCTCCCTTTCTGTGTTTGGAGAGGAGGGGGGATATTATGCTAAGCCCCTAGCGTTAGTTTTTATGTTGCCATAGCAGCCTTGCTCCTGCAGGGTTGTGACCTCAGATGATTACAGTACAAAGCCTATTGGGTCTTGAAAACCTCTTTGAAGATGAAAAGTCTTTGATGGTTTGTATTTATGCAAATCTCTCAGATATGATTTATCCAACTGTGATTGAATGGGGAGATGATTAAAATTGCCCCTATTTTTTTGAGATCCTTCAATGGAGGCCCCCGCTCTTTGAGTTTGAGAACAAGTGTGGTGTGAGTGCGCACACGGGGGTTATTTTGCTCTCCATTTAGAAATATAGCCACGCTTTTACCTGAGGTTGTTTATATCTCTTTTTTCCTGGTGTGTGAAAGAGAGCGAGCGAAAGGAGAGGGAGGGGGGGACATGGAGTTAGACATTTCTACTCTGAGCTTTTCACCCCCTCCTCTCTTTTTTTTTGACTGGCTTTGAAAGGAAATATCTGACGGAGGGAGGGGGCTTTTGTGTGTTTCCAGATGATAGATTTTGGAATTTGGGCTACCCCACTGGCAGTCCAGAGCTAGCTGTGAACTGGTCTGTTGGAAAAAATGTGAATGCTTTGGTCTTCAAAGAACGAAACTTAGTTTTAAAGCCCTTCTTAGGTGAGCTGGCATATTAGCAGGAGCCATGCAGGATGAAGGTCTCAGCAGAGTGTCATATCACACTCCCAATCCCTGTTCGCTGCCACGGAGGGGGGGACGCCAAACAGAATAATGCAGGAGACGAGTAAAACACACTCAAAGACATCCCAAATCTTGTTCCTTCTCCCCTTTTTCTGCGACTTTTTCTTCTTTCTTGCATGGTGTGTATGCATGTGCACGCACGCTCTCTCGGGGGAGCACACGCTGTAGTTGTGCGGAGCCTCAGAATGACGGTAGAGCAGAAGACTTCAGACGAAGGGGGAACCCTGGTGATAATAGAAAATATTTGATTTCCCCCTGCTTTATCGCTCCGAGTACTCTCTCTCCTGCTCCCCTGTCCCTGCTCACCCATTTGTTTCTGCCAGTGAAATACACACACAGGTAATAAAGGTGTCAAGATTGATATCAAAAGTGAGTTTTACTATGTTTAATTCCATCCCCCCGTCCCTCTCTGTCTTCCCCCACAGTGGATTTGAAAGAGCCGTCTTACCATTTTATCTCTTGTTAATCCTGAAGCTTTTTTACACCATTTCAAATTCACTCTGACGCCAACAGTTCAATATCTCTGTTCTGTTTTCTTGCCTAACCACCCCTCCCCTCCCCCATTCATATAACTCATAATGCATTCATGACTTGTTTCACAACACATGTGAAACACACACACACACGCACGCACGCACGCACACACACACACACACACACACACACACACACACACACACACACACACACACACACACACACACACACACACACACAGATTAAAACAAATATATCATAACTCTACATTTCCTTGTCTTTCAGTGGTTATTATAAACAAAATTTAATTGTTTCATATTCATACCGAGTCTTTAAAAACATAGAGAAAAAGTAAACACGAGCTGCAGCACCACACAGAGATTTGAGGAATGCCTGAGTTGTTTTAGAATATCTGCAGTGTGGCGTACACACAATAGTGAGAACAAATGAATTTATGATGATTGTTTGGAGTATTTCCTTTTTTTCTCTTCAGATGAACAATGGCTCTAGTTAATGAGTTGTGCCTGTGATTGTCCCCGTGTGTTTAGTTTGTTGACAGGTTTCAGCACCACTTGAAAGGCCGGGCGCTGACAGAGCCCGTTCGCCTGGTCACCTTCGTGGAAACCGCTGTGGGCCTGCTCAATTTTAAGGTAAATTACAAACAAACCCAAAAACTGCCTGCTAAGACATTTTGCTGTTTGTCCCTTGTTCACTTGAGATTAAAGAGTGTGTCAGCCAGCGAGACGCTCCACGTGTCCAAAAAGAAAGGCATTCAAAGCACTCGGACAGTCTCTCAAAATGACGCTTTTGAGCCCGTTTTTTTGGGGTTTTTTTGTCTTCTATTTTTCTCAGTTTCTCTTTCTCCGAGCCAAACACACTGACATGTTTTAATTAGACCTGTTTTCATATCATCTTATTGGATGAGTTTTGAATGTTTTTTTTGGCAAGCATCAAAGCCATTCTGGTGATATTACAGGACGACCTTCAGCTGCGCAGGGGAAAGGGCACGGTTTGGGGAGGAACATGCTGTCCGTCTGTCTTTTCATTTGTCTTTTAGTTCCCCCCTCTTGTTTTGTGACCGTGTGTGTGTGTGTCTGTGTGTGTGTGTGTGTGTGTGTGTGTGTGTGTGTGTGTCTGTGTGTGTGTGTGTCTGTGTGTGTGTGTGTGTGTGTGTGTGTGTGTGTGTGTGTGTGTGTGTGTGTGTGAGTGAGTGAGAGTTATTTTTCCCTTTTTTTTGGGGGGGGGGGGGGGGGGGGTTACCTCTGTGTGTTTTCTTGAGAACACCCTGTATCTTTGCCCAGACTGAACCCCAGGTTCCAAGCATGGGCGGGGGGGGGGATCGCTGTGTCACAGCTAGTGGTGAAATTAATTTGGAAGCCAACAAAAGCAGCAGGCACATTCCTATTGTTCCATGCTCTTCACCATAGACAATCACATTCCAGTCATGTTTTCCCCCTCATTCCATAGTCTTTGTGGCCAATAGTCTTATCTTCAGCTGTCATCTTAGCAAGGTGTCTGAGCCACGCCAAACTGAACAGACATCTCTTAGTATCTGTGAGTGTTTTGTGTTTGCTTGTGTGCACGTCTGCATGCAGTGTGTTTAGAGGACAGTTCACATTAATGTCAATCTTTGTGAAATCGAAGCTGGACTATGAATTTTGGTGAGACCCATATTCATAGCATGGGTTGTAATGGAGAATTTTAGTGCTTTATCACCCTAAAATAATACAGTTCCAGAGGAAACACTGAATGCTTTTAGTTTTAGTTTTTTTTTTAATAAACATTTTCAAAATTATATATACAGAACTATCGGCTATTGACAGCTTTCATTTAAAAAGATCTATTACGTTTTTCCCCGCCAGGTTTTTCTCCCATTTTCTCCCAACTTCACACAGCCGCTTCATTTCACCTGACAGAGGAGTTTCACCGGCAGGACGTAGCGTCATACTATTCCCCCCAGTTCCCCCCCCAAAAACAGGCCGACCAGAGGAGGCACTAGTGCAGCGACCAGGAGTCATACCCCACCGGCTTCCCACCAGAACAATGCCAATTGTGTCTGTAGGAACATCTGACCAAGCCGGAAGTACTGCTACCGGGAATTGAGCCTGGGTCTAATCCAAAAATATTGTGTCTACCTTTGAAAACCCATATTGGTTCGACTCTACTAAGAATAGAAATACCGCTAATGGTAAGAGAGAAAGGTGACATGGTCCCAAGATGTATCACATTTCTCTCCTGTATCTGTCTCGCTTGTGTCTGCCTGTATGAGACACACATATTCTTTGTATGTTCCAGGCGGTGTGTGAGGAAGTGCGTCGACTTGCTCCCAAGGCTGGTCTCCACCATGACGGCGTGGTGTTTGGCTCTGATGACTTCTGTGCCAGCATAGGTGCCCATTAAGTCTGTCCACACCATTTTCTCACCCTTTGCTATCTGCCATTGTCTCTTTCTCCTTTTGGATGTATGGGAGATAACATCACATCAAGCACTGTTGTTAAATCAGTTAAATCGCTAATGTTTCCTCATCTCCAAATACATGCCTCACAGTACATGTCCCCCTAGACTCAGTTCTCAGTCTCTATCCGCTTTGTCAACTAGAGACTGAGAACTTTCTCCTAGCTTTCATGGTTAAAACTGGGTGGAAACAATTTGAGAGTGGAACAAAAATGGCATCGCGGCAGAACCAATGCAGTCTTTAGGGCGGCCCTTCATGCAGAAGGGGCGGTGACATGCAGAAGTCGTGTGCTTTCTTTCTTTCTTTCTTTCTTTAGACAGGACAGTGCACAGAATCATCCATACGTGACAACGGTAAATGTGCCGGGATTAGCCGAAGCTAATTTTCACCCGCAGTCCTCGGGACATAGACAACTAAAAACTACAAGATAAATACAGGATACGGGAATAAAAAAAACAATATAATAAAAATGCACAAGGGATAACAATACATACACAAGGGATAGCAATACATACACAGGATAAAAGCAATACACACAGACAAGATAAACAGATAAAATAATAAAATGATAAAAAGATTAAATGTCCAAGAGAAGGCTACTGATTATGGGTGCAGTGTTGTTTCGTTTTGAGCCATTCCTTGAGTTTGACTTTAAAGGTAGGGTAAGTGGGGCATTCCCTTACTGCGGCCGGGAGACCGTTCCAGACCTTTCCGCCCACAATGGACAAAACGTTTTTACCGAATGCGGTGCGTCTGTGGCCTAACTCACAGTCTCCTCTTTGACATGCCCTGGTGGTCATGCCCTCCACGGACCTCCGCTTAAAAAACTCCCAGAGGGGGTGGGGCAAAACCATGGAGACACTTAAAAACAAAGCAGGCCTGTCTGAAGGTTTTAAAATGGTCAAAATCAAGGAAATTATGCTTCTTTATAATGTTACAGATATGAGCAAAGATGGGTTTTTTATCGAAGATCTTTAGGGCTTTCTTAAAGAGAGATTCAATCAGCTTAAGAGCTGTTTTACAAGCCAAAGACCAGCTCATTAAGCAGTAGTCAATGTGGGAAAAAATCATAGAGTGTAGGAACATCAAGGCAGCATCGTCCGTCAGGAAATTTCTGATTTGTCTGAAGTTCGCCAGATTGTATTTGACTGAGTTGGTCACTTTCTTAATGTGTTTCTGAAAGGTGAGGGTTGAGTCCAGGGTGACTCTGAGATATTTGAACTCGTTTACTAGAGCGAGTTCCTCACCGTTCAGGAACACGCCTGAGTGAGTGACAGTTTTGTTATTTTTTTGTGTGAACATCATACAGACCGTTTTTGCTTGTAAGCAGATAAAATGGAATCAAATAATCTAATGTTGCTCGGGACATCCATTTTCAGTGTTTTAAAAAGCTCTCTCTGTGTTCCAAAGTGATTCGCTGTATCTTTAGTTTGTTTTCGGGGCGGCTTTAGCTCAGGAGGTAGAGCGGATCGGCCAATGACGCAAGGGTTGGCGGTTCGATCCCCGCTCCCTCCCAGCTGCTGTCGTTGTGTCCTTGGGCAAGACACTTAACCCTCCTTGCTCCCGATGGTGTGTAGGCACCCTGGGTGTATGAATGGGTGAATGTAGACTATCTACTGATTGTAAAGCGCTTTGGATAAAAGCGCTATATAAATGCAGGCCATTTACCATTTACCATTTAGTTTCACTTCGGAGAATAATGGGAGGAGAAGGTCATTTCCGGTAACTTGACAAAGGGGCCTAGGTTTAGCGGTCGTTCTCGCCGCCGTTCAAACCACTATTTTTGACAAAAAGTTCCGGGAAGATTGGTAGGCGGAGATCTCCAATTGTCTGGGAGCCGAGACTAAGGGTACATTCACAGTCAGATTCCAGCAAGACGCAGCAGCCACTGCGTGTAGTGCAGCTGTAGTATGTCGGGGTGGGAGCTGGGAGTGTCTGCCTTTTCCCCTTCAAAACAAGCGTGTGTGCGAGCGAACCGGAAAAATATATTTTTAAAAGGCTGTACGGCTATTTTGTAGCTTTAGTTTAGGTTCTCTCTTTTTTAATTTCGTTTCTGAAGTTTATGAGTTTATGAAACAGCAAAGTTTGTGTTCAGCAAGATAATCTTCACAAATGAGGACCACTTTTATGACTTTTGAAGCGTTTTCTGAAAATCGCATTAAAAAACACATTTACGCTTCAAAAGTAATAAAAGTGGTCCTCGTTTGTGAAGATTATCTTGCTGAACACAAACTTCACGGTTTCATAAACTTTTGTTAACCACAGACCTTATTTCATGCATTTAACCGAAATTAAGGAACATTGCTCCCCTGGGTTCCATACTGGCTCCTCTTCCATTCGTCTCTTCATTACATCTAGATCCAAGATTACATCTACCCCCTAACCCCCTCTTATGTCCATGCACATCCACTTGCCTCTCAGAGATCTTCACCACACATTGTCCTCCATACTGTATGTCATGTGTGTTTTGTGTATTCTCACATTCTGCATGTGGACTTGTAGGAGCCACTCGGACCAAGGATGCCAGGGAGCTCCTGTATGCCCGGCAGAAGGTGGTGGTGACCACCAAGGCGTTTGGGCTGCAGGCCATTGACCTGGTCTACATCGACTACAAAGATAAGGAGGGGCTGAGACAGCAGGCCAGAGAAGGAGCTCTCATGGGCTTCACAGGTACAGTTTGTGTGACTCTCCTGGCCACGTTTGCCCTTGTCCTGTTACGTTAGCTCATCTGCAACGGGCAACCGTCCTCACTCAGAGCAGCCCTCGAGTCAGTTATTTATTTATTTGTTTATTTACTTATTTATTTTGTTCTTTGTGTGTGTGTGGGGGGGGGGGGGGGCACAGACAAAGGAGGCCCATTCTGCAAGGAGGTTAGGGACCTCTTCACCATGAACTGGACTGATTCAGGCACAGGCGGGCCCAGCCGGATCTCCAGAACAAATTGGTCCTTCGAGCCAGATAGCAGCATTGACACAGGAAAGGCCCCGCAACTATCTATCCGCCACCCGGTGCAACCGGGAAAGGATGTTGGAGCTGGTGAGAAAGAAAGCCGACCAGGACAAGGCCAAACATGCTCTAGGGATGGAATGGAACCAGTAGCCTCTTCCACATATGGTCCCCGGGTGACCCAGAAGGCTGACTTATACCCTCACGAAAGGGCTTATCCTACTGTCACTCACTTAGTGACAGGGGAGATGACTCCATGATTTGAAGGAACCTGCCCGGTGCGAGGAGCTGTCGGGGCCTCAGGAATCTCAGCCTATATCCCCAGCATTCCTGGTGCATACAGAGCCTCCTGCTGGGATGCCTGTTGCGCCACACCAATTGAGCACCACAGTGGGGCAAAGCAGTGAAGACTTCATAGCAGTTGATGTAGGAGACATACTGTAGCTGTTGAGGAAGAATTCCAACTTCACTGTTGAGTCTCAGAGAACCACTGAGGAGCCTGATGTGCAAGACATAGCTGTTGAGGTAGTGGTTGTGGCCGCAGAAACATCGGAGCTGTTAAACGAACTAGCAGGAGAGATTCCACGTGACACTTGATGACGAACCACCCAGTGAGGTGGCAGGAGAGATTCCACATGTGACACTGGATGACGAACCTGCCAGTGAGGTGGTAGGAGAGATTCCACATGTGACACTGGACGAAGAACCTGCCAGTGAGGTGGCAGGAGAGATTCCACATGACACTGGACGAAGAACCTGCCAGTGAGGTGGCAGGAGAGATTCCACATGACACTGGACGAAGAACCTGCCAGTGAGGTGGCAGGAGAGATTCCACATGTGACACTGGATGACGAACCTGCCAGTGAGGTGGTAGGAGAGATTCCACAATGACACTGGATGACGAACCTGCCAGTGAGGTGGTAGGAGAGACCCAACATGTGGCACCGAATGGTGATGCTGCTGGTGGGGTGACTGTTGGGGCCTTGGCTATGGAACAGCAGTTGGCGACCCCGCTGATCGAAACAGTGGTGAAGCTGGATCCGGAGGACAGGAAGGAGAGTGCTGAGCCTATAGTGACAGGAGCGTCACCGAAGGTCGGACCCAAGAGCATTCCGGGGACTTTCACTGCAGACCGGATCGGGCTGGTGGACTGTTTCTACCCGATGAAGACATAAGAAGCGATACCGGTCCCCGGACGGAGTGCCTGTCCGTTCATTCAGGATGGCAACCATTCACTCAGTGCAGCAGAGTGAGGGTGCCTATGAGGCAAAGAGGATGCTGAATTGTTGCGTTTCTAGGGGCTACAAAGGGAGACCTAAGGCTTGGAGGTGTCGCACCACCGTCGTTGCCAACGGTAGAGGACATCTGTCCTCTGGAGTGGTGAAGAACGGCCATGCACGGCGGGGTGGCCTCCGGATCCAGCCGACCCCATCGCGAATGATGACATCATCAGTTATGTATGACATCACAATGAGAGTGACCGATGGCATCACAATGGGAGCACAAATGACATAATCAGATGTGACGTCTCAGTGATGATATCATCAGAGCCGATGATATCATACATGTTTAATCATTATGACATCACCGGTGATGAAAAACTGGCATGGCCATTTTCAAAGGGGTCCCTTGACCTCCTCAAGATATCTGAATGAGAATGGGTTCTATATGTACCCACGAGTCTCCCCTTTACAGATAAGGTAGCATTTTTCGATAGGGTAGCCCAACCCTTGAAATGTTGGTATAATAAACATTGATTACCAGTATATATTTTATTATTTTCATCAAATTACTAGCTATAATTGGGTAATTGAGTGATAGGGTTACAGTATCCTACTGGTGGAAGTGCATGGTCACAATCTGGCCCTCTGGGAGTGAGGAAAACAGTGGCCCTCTCTATCATCGAAGTTGCCCATCCCTGGCCTAGGTCAATTCAAGTCCCGGACTCACACAAAAAAAGATATGCACAGGCTAAAACAAACAAAGGACAGGGGTACATTAAACATTTACATTAACTACTATATATAATAATAATATGTGTCTGAAAAGCGTCTATTTAGAATATGTGTAAATGAAAGGAATGTATGCACAGTATAAATAAGCCACATGGATAACAAAGGCTCAACAGATATATTATCAGAGTTTCATGAATATTTAAAATGTTGCTTTGAGAGCAGGCAAACGGTCTCTCTGCTTTTAATTTGAAATTGACATACTGTACGTTTCTTGTTCGCTGTAGAAAACATGTCCGTGATTTTGTTACCGGCTGCATGTCTTCGTCTTTTTCACACTCCACACCACGCTTCGGTTTCCATCCCAAACGAACCTGGATAGCACTGCTCAGTCATAACATCTGATTATGGCATTTCTGCTCTGCCCACCATGAAAGGAGGACTAAATGGTTGTGTGTGTGTGTGTGTGTGTGTGTGTGTGCGTGTGCGTGTGCGTGTGCGTGTGCGTGTGTGTGTGTGTGTGTGTGTGTGTGTGTGTGTGTGTGTGTGTGTGTGTGTATGTCTATGTCTGTGTCTGTGTCTGTGTGTCTGTGTCTGTGTGTGTGCGTGCACATGTCCGAGAAGGAGTAGTTAGCATCGAATGTTAAGTTCTAGCTTTACGGAGCTCACTGTGTGTCTGTAGCCAGGCAACGCTTTCAGAATGTGTGTGTGTGGGTGCATGCGTTTGCGTGCGTGTGTCCCACAGACTGTGTAACAGACTGCAGGAGGCAGGACAGTCGTGGATATTCTAGAGTTATTCTTCTCTTGCTGCAGCAAATATTGTTGTTCTGGTATTTTCGTCCATTGAAGAATAATCGATTGAGGAATTTTCTCCTGTTGTCCGGCTCCACGTAAATATAAGAAAAAAACCAGCATTGGATCTCGAGATACAGTATACCGTTTCTTTTTTTAACATGGCATATTGTTTCACGCTTGTTACGTGACTGGCAGCAGTGAGAGTTCGCCAAATAGACCAGCACAAGGTTAGACATTGCATTATGACCATTAACAGGCCTTCACATTGGAAATAAATGGAGGAAAAGAAGTGCTTGGAATTAGCTTTTATTTGCCAAATCATTCATCCGTGGGCAGCACCCTCCCCATGTTGCACTGGCTTAGACATGTACACACACACACACACACACACGCACACGCACGCACACACACACACACACACACACACACACACACACACACACACACACACACACACACACACAGTCAAACACTTTCCATGTCAGATCTTCTCGCAGGTGATCTTCTCACAGCTGTCTTGCATACTCACGTCCACTCACACAGAAATATGCATGGTGATGTCATGGATTTTTTCCCCAGCGTGTCTCGTATAGCAGCTGATTTTTCCAAATTACCTCATTTGCCACCACTATATTCTCTGGTGCTGCGGCCTGCAACTGTTTATGTGCACAATGAACGGTGTGAGGCGTTTTTCTTCTTTCATGTGTCTGCGTTTGTGTATGTTTACACTGATTTTTCTTTTTCCTTTTATAGTTACTCTACACTACTACAAGGTAGTCAGACTATTTTCACCGTCTACTGTAGATGATTTGAATATTGTCACCATAGCATTTTACATGTTCTCTTTTTTGTACAATTTCAGTATAAATATTCACCCAGTCAAGTGTGATAGATCGGATACATTTAACACTGGGGTTTCCCCAAATTCTTACAAATAGCATAAATAATAATATTTTGATTTATTTGTGTGCATTTCAGTCTAAATTAATTGAATTAAAATATAAAATATAAATGCCCAAATGCAGGCTTTTGTTCGGAGGGTGTGTGTATACAAGGTGAGCCATAACAGACGACGAGGGAAGCAGCCAGCTGATGAGATGAATAGTTTGATTTGATATGGAACAGAACCACTCAAAGGACTATGGATTAATGGCTTAGAAGCCCGGGCACTCTGTATAATCTTAGTTAGTGGCTATTACTGGCCAGAGTGTCCTTAAGCAATAAGACGGTCCAGCCAAAAGCCTCTACCTGGGCAGTAATTGACCTTGGCACTTTCTAAGCCATTAGTCCAGAGCACGGAGAGCAGTGGTGAAACACTAACACCCAGTGCTTCTTACTGGTCAACTGGATGGGATGGAGCAAACCCCAGCTTTGAAGCTAATTCATTCTGAGGATTGCTGCTGAAACTGCTACCTCTGCGACCCGATCCTGGATAAGCGGTTGAAGATGGATGAATGGATGGATGGATTTGACAGCGTCTTCATTTTTTCAGCATCACATATTTTAGGCACTTTTACCTGTCTGTGTGTTATAACACATTTGCCGCTACGCCTTGGTGACAGCCAGCTGGAAAATGTCTGCCTTCCGCATGTAGAAATAGAGGAGGGTTTTACCAAATTGCAGTGGAAATTCTCTGTTTTTGGGCACCACATTTCACTGCCATCCCAGGGACCCTGCCCATCATTCGCTTGAGAGCACTTTGCTAAATAGCAATCCTCCAATGAGATGCCAGCACCACATGGCAGGCTGGGATTGGCTGGAGGGCAGGAATGATGCGTTTTGGGGGAACCAATGGGTTGTAACTGAGGGTACCTGAGTCACACTGTCTGTTTCTGTGCTCTGTCACTCTCCTGTCACCCTGCGCACGCGCGCGTGTGTGTGTGCGCACACACTCTCTCTCTCTCTCTCTCTCACGCACACACACACAC
>NC_139627.1:35173830-35233830 GCF_964638095.1 Poromitra crassiceps | reverse complement strand
ATATGGCAGTTGACATATCGTTTATTTTGCTGCTTGTTCCATGGACTGTAATCGTAGACATAGTATTTGCCTCTGTTGTAATGGAGCATCTAGGATTATTGTGTTGTGTGGGCGCTTTCTTGGCAAGCTCTGCAACGTGTGTGCCATTGTGTCCTTCTCCAGTGTGCGTGCCCATGCCTCCCACCTCTCCCGGGTCATGACGGATGCTCTCCCATCTCCAGGGTCCAGGCAGCTGGGCGAGAGGGTAAACAAACACAACAAGCCACTGTTGTTGATCTATTCAGCCGGGCCATGGCGGGCCCCAGCCTTCAAGCCAGGCCGGGCCTCAGCCCCCCGCCCAGGCCCTGACGCACAAACATCAAAGTCCTATTTGCCTTTAAAAAAAAAGCCTCAATGGAAGTGCTTAAACTGACAATTTAGCTTTTTGTTTCAGCCTCCTTAGTAAAGCCACGCAGCGCTCTCTGTCTGTGTCAGCTGTGAGCCTGTGTTGTCGGTGTGGATGGCGTGTGGCGTCAGACACACTCAGACCCGCACGGCACAACAGTTGGCACTACAGTGTTCTTTACCTGCTCTCTCCTCGTGAAAAACACTTGAAACTTGGATGCTCTAATATCATTTTCATTTCAGCACTATGGGAAGATAAATATTGTTTCTGGCTTATGTTCACCTGTACTCCGAGTGTTATCAGCCTATATAGCAACATCTCCCATGACTATTTCTGCTTACGCAGCTGTCAGTGATAAATGGTAGCGTTTGAAAAATGAACACCGACACCAGGGCAACACATCAGTGGAGTAGTTTGCAGTGCGGTGTGGAGTGCTTGTGCGTGTCTTGACTTTTGGAGACAGTAAAGTGGGTGTGATGGTAGAGTGCGACAGATTAGTGGCCATGTTGCTCCAGCAGACTAGGAACCAAGGCTTTGTCTCTCTCTGACTGCGGATGGGAGGATAATTAGGGGGGTGTTGAATGGTTAATAGTGCCATTGGTGACCATGGTAATGAAAGGCACTACACCTCCCCAACCCCACCCCATCCACCTCTCTCTCCCTCTCTCTCTCTCTCTCTCTCTCATACTGTATGATCTATTGTGTCTGGGGCAGGACTGTGGTCTGTGCCAGGCCAAGCCAGACAAAAAGATCGAACCCACCCCTGCACCCAGCCAAAGCCTCCAACAGTAAGCTGTCTCCTTGGCATTCGGCCACATACCTCCCTCACCCCTGCTTCACTTTTCTGTCATCAATTCACATTCAGCTTGTTTGTTTGTTTTCACCCAATCCCACATACTATTTTACACTGAGGTTGGTGGAGAGAGGGCTATTTTGTCTGACATTAATTAAACCCTCAAGCAGTTTTGGGTGGAGCCACTTGGTAGTGTTCCCCAGCTCTGCATGTAACGTCTTTTCAACAGGCATGGATGACTTGAACTACAACCATGATTGGTCTAACATTTTTTGCTCATCAGTTAGGATCTTTGGACTTTAACTAGTAAAACTGAAATAAGGTATTGTTCTCTCTTAGCCATACAAGCATCTCATCTTTAGATGTTTGTATGGCTAAAATCTGGAAACCAGCTGTGAGATGTCTTGAAATTCTTTATCACAGTTGTGAGGATTATGAGCAAACTTTAAAATATTTACTGTGGCTCTTTTACTTTCATTCATTTAACATTTTGCTGGTTAGAGGTGCTGACCCATGAACAATGCTGGTTGTTGGAGAACTCACTGAACAAACATTCACCTGAATATTGCGTGAAAAAACAAACACAAAATCAAATGCATTCTTTATTTGTTCAAACACAATATGGGCATCCAGGTAGTGCAGTGGTAGATCCCTGCCTACTGACTGACACAAGGGTTGAGTCCCTACAGGCATCCATACAGGCACAATTGGCCATGTCTGCGGGTGGGAACCGGATTAAGGGTATGTGTCCTGGTCGCTGCGCTAGCGCCTCCTCTGGTTGATCGGGGCACCGGGGCACGCACTACGTCCTGCTGGTGAAACTCCTCACTGTCAGGTGAAAAGAAGCAGCTGGCGACTGCATGTGTATCGGAGGAAGCATACTAGTCTACAACTCTCCCCAAATCAGCAGAGGGGGTGGAGCAATGACCAGGATAGCAGGGGTAATTGGCCAATTGGGAGAGAGAGAGAGAAATAAAAATATCTATGAGTCAAAGCTATATTTAGGGATTCAATAATCTCTTCATCGAAGAGTTTAATTTGATGCATGATAATGACATACAATAAATACTGGGTTACTGGGTTTGTGGTGATATATTTATATTCCTTCCAATATAAAGGATTGAAATGTATGAGAACAATGGCTTTACACTTTGGCATGAAAATGTGAGATTTAAAATGTTCTTCACAGTTGTTGAATAAGACTGACACCGGTGCATATATACAGTAACCCATACAGATTCTTTCTTTGTCCTTTTCTTTCTTTGTCTCAATGTATAGTGCTTTATTAGACTATCAAAAGCTACAAAAAGTAAATCTTAGGTATCAGGTCCAGACTCAGACCTTTAAATCCGCCCACTCCACCAAGTTGACAATTCAGTCAGATGCAGGCTAAGATAGTGGAGCAGCAGCAGGTGACACTGGTGATTCTGCACTATAAGGAGAAGCACTGACTGGACACGTTGACTTATCCAACCTGCTAACAACAGGTGTCCCAACAAAGCAGGCAGGAAGGAAGATTTCCAAGCAGAGTAGGCAGAGGCATATGGCATCATGCAGGACAAATCAAACAGCTGCAACTCTTCTGAGGTGATGAAATAATTAATTTAATGGTTTAAAAAATGTAACTAAAAACGTCCGAGTTGCTCCACTTGCTTGCAGGTGTATTTTGTCAAATTTCTTATTTTTTTCCATATAAGGACAATTCCATCCAATATTTCACCTCTTATTTTATATTTCCACTACTGTAATAGCCACTTTAGTTACCCCCTCCCTCTAGTCGTCACATAATAACCCACATTTTCGCTGCACCCCGACGATTCCAGTAGGCTAATATCTGGCAATAAAAAAGTAACAGATTTGAGTGACATCTCTGTAGATCAGAGGAATGCATCTTTGTCTGCCTCCGCTGTGTAATTCTACATGACATTTCTATTATGTGTGGAACTGATATAATCTTTTCAGTCCGCTCGGCAGATTTATTTAAATACATCTCTCCGGTATTCCCTGAGAGAGTGAATTACAATTAACACGATTATAACCTCACAAAATTGTGACGGGAATCAATTAGGCTGCGAGCAGTATTTCATAGCCCCGTAATGTGCTGGTCGAGATTGCTTTCATAAATTATGAGGTACAACGCAGGCGGAGAAAATGCATGTATGCAAAACACTGTCAGAGGAAAATTAAAACGAAATGTTTTACATATTTTTCCATTAATCTAAATGGGACCCGTGTGGCAAAGATGGTTTTATTCTCCTAATTCCCCGCCCGGGGATGCTCAAATAATGACTTCATTGTTTTAATAGACTGCTAATGACAATATATGACAAACTAATTTCAACAAAAGATTATTCCAAAGCAATAAAAGCCCTCGTTATTGTAGCTACAGCACAGTTTGAAAAGAAAATTGTTAAGCTATTTGCAAAAATGGCTTAAAAAATAATGTGTATATGAGTTGATCAAGAAATAGCATTTAGGATCATCATTAGTCATTTCAATATTTTAGGGATAGCCTATAGTGTAAATTTAAAGGGATAAGGATTTTCATTTAATATTTCAAATGGGTTTCTGAGAAAATTTCAATGTGTCACAACATTATTACAACTCATATTACCATGATGCAGTCTTTAATTTCCATAGGTATCGTTGCCTTGAGGCAAGCAACACATTTCCCCCTGATCAATTATTGCATTCAAAATAAATGCTCTCAACTAAAAATAAATGGATTCGTTTTACTTTCCCTTAATTCCTCCATGAGATAAAGACTGCTTTAGAACTGCTTTACAACATTTTAAAACGAAATTATTCAATTGCAAAGTAACTGCAAAGTAATTGACGTGCCAATATGCACGTTTTGTTTAAATACAATTCTTGAATTAAATGTTTTTTATTAATTTTACAACATGGGGTTTGTGGTAAAGGAAAAAAATCCCGTTTATGTTTATTTGCCCAAAATGACTAAATTTTTCAATCAAATGGGATGGTGGCAGAATTATAATTAATCTGCATGTTATTCTTCTGACCGCAAATGTGAGGATGAGTTTGTACTGCAAAGCAATGGGCCATGGTCGGATATGTCCAGCATCCCTTTCAGTTAATTTGCATGATATGAAATTCGCTGCTGTATGCTGGATGAGTGATCTGGCACATGTGGACCATTACTAACTTCATTTGAGGAGAGCTTTTGTCTGAGTGTCGTCTGTCTGTCTGCCTGTCTGTCTGTCTGTCTGCCTGCCTGCCTGTCTGTCTGTCTGTCTGTCTGTCTGTCTGTCTGCCTGCCTGCCTGCCTGTCTGCCTGCCTGTCTGTCTGTGACTGTCTGACTGGCGCAAGGGCAGAGGCCCACATCAGACTCAGTTTAGACACCTTTTATGGGGGAATACAGTTTACACATTTTTAGGCTGATACATTATTAAGTAAATTAGTAGCCTAAGCCTATATAAGAATGGGCGATACATATTTAAACAACACAAATTAATGATTAAATTAAATTAATTATTGTGTTCATGGTGGATGTTTGCCGTGTCTACAGATTCTACCTTTTTATTCACCTATAGGTCTGCATCATTGGGCAGGGATAAGCTAAACTGCTGTAGCTACCTATAATGCCATGTTATTCGAGGAGAGACGGAGGATCCTTCTCTATATCCTAGTCCAGGGCCTGGTTTTAGGCCCAACTCTCGGTCAGGTTTCCTGCTGAGTTTAGCTCTGGTCCGTTTCCATCGCTGAAATTATTTTTCACTGCGACTTGTGCAGACCTGGATGTGACGAAGAAGATGGGTTAAAGATATGACGTCATTAAAAACAACAGCCGCCCGTAAGCCTTCAACGAAAATCGAATATTTTTCAGAATCCCCAAGATTATCCTCATGCAGGCCACTGGTTTTATAACAGCCTGAAAATATGGGAAACTTAATTCTAATTAAGAAATTTTGGTGCAGTGATTTTAGGCTTTACCTTCATCTGCCTCCATCCTCTCGGTCGGACATACTCCCCCCTGACTCCCTTCTCTTTAACGGGGCCAGATCAAAGGCTGACCAGCCCCGGCGGAGACCACTAAAACCCGGCCGCTTTGTCTGCTGTTGCCAGGAGGCTGGTAAAGTGAAGGGAGGGTCTGGGGGGGGGGGGGGGGGGCATGGCATGGTAATGAGACTCGTTATAAGTGAAAAGTCTCTCCAACTTTTTTCGTTTTTTACCTTAGTGTCATTGGTTGTCACATCTGACTCCTTCAAGTTTGCTCTGTCTGACTACTTCACTGCAGCAGAAGTGACTTACCCTAATTGCTAACTCACATAGCTGCAGCAGATGAGCTATAGGCCTATTTATATTTATATAGACATGTGCAAATTAGCATGTAGGCTATCCCATGCTATTGCCAGTATAGGCCTACTGTATGTATTTGCTTCTGACTCAATCAGAAGGAGGTAACTTCTCCAAACACAACCATTCCTCTTATTGTAATAATAACCACCCGTGATAGTGCAGATAGGGCGCGAGCAGCGGCAGCTTGTTGTTTGTTGTTTGTTGTCCCTGCATGCTGCTGCAGCGCCACATGAACGCGCCAGACAAGACAGACCAATAGAAAGTTTATTCAACGGTCACAGACAGTTTTAGGGAAGGAGAAAAAGCAACGGCACCTCATAAAATTAATAGGTCTGTAAAAGCATACAGAATGGCTGCATTAATTAATTGAGCAATATATAGAGTTTCTGAAGTAACTCAATGAATAATAAAATAGGGTGAATTTCTATCCATTTCCATAAGCTATTCGGCAAATCTTAGACATATCAGAAGACATGCAGGCAGATATCCCCCATTGTGGCCTAAGATAAAATAGATATTTATTTGATATTTAGCTATGTAAAACCTGAGTCAGTACATGCGCACTTCTGCCGCAGTCGGCAATCAAAATCATGCCCTCTGACACGTCCCGGCTGGGCATATAGCCTGGATGTTTTTCCCCCCGCCTGGTCATCGGTGTGTTCTGATCTTTACACGCTTTAAAGACTGATCAGCTGCTGAGGCTTACATGCTTTCTGTCTGTCCTTTGTGTCAGAGCACTCTGTGTCAGAGGATGTTCCTGAACAAAATGCTGCGATACACCAGAGTGATTTGGGGGCATCACTGTCATACACGATCCCCCATCTCTCTGCACCCTGACATTCGACCCCCGAACCGCCCCCTCCCTCTCCCTCTCGCCCCTTCTCCCTCCATCTCCCTCTCTCTCCCTCCCCCGCTCTCTCCCCCCTTACCCCTCCATCTCCCTCTCTCTCCCTCCCCCTCCCCCTCTCCCCCCCCCCTCTCCCTCTCTCTCCTTGCCTTTGAGCAGGTGGAGGCCGGGCACCTGCACGCTCAGCTGCGCGCACCTTGTTATTGCTGCCGCTGCTTGACGCACAGACAGCGCCCCCCCTCACACACGCACAACATTCTCCTTTCCAGTGCCAAAACTTCTCAGTGTCTGTCATTTCCACTTTCTGAGTTACTCGGGCTCTTTAGCGTGTAAGAGGCGTGCAGTGTGTGGCTGGCTATGCTGTCTGCAAATAATTTGGGCTTGGGCCACTTTGCTGCCTTTCTAATGTGCTAAATACAAATAGCAACACAAGACAAGCGACGCTAAATGTTTTTGTTGAGAAAACATAGGCGATGGGAAAGCATTGACTTATACATTAAAATACCCAATTTAACTTGTTTGATAGCCCAGCTAGTGGATTTATGCCAGCCTGAAAAAAACGTTAAATTGATTCAGCACGACTGACAAACTGACTATAATTTCTTTTTTCTTTTTCTTTTTGTGTTTGAACCCCTCCCTGTTGTCCCACTTGGCTGTCTATCACTTGTTTGTCATGCTCCAGACTTGGCCTTCAATATGACACCATCTAATCCAATTAAACACGATAACCCTGCACTCACGTATATTATTCTGTTCTTTTCTCCCTCGAGTTGCTGACAAGCACACATGGTTTTGTGTGAAAGAGAGAGAGTCAAGAGCCCTCCCCTAATCCCGGGCAGACTACAAGTGATTGAAAAGTGAAAGAATCCCCTCATTATGGAAGTCCTTGAGATAGATGCTGCTTTATGGCCGCCCATGCTATGGCTTTTCGTTCAGCAAGTCCATCAATTACTGACAGTGATCAGTTAGTTTTTTATGCAAAACAAAACAAAACAAAATTGCATTTATCATCTTATTAAAATGGACCAAAGTTAATCCAAGGAGCCCGCAAGTGCATTATAGGCAAAATAAAGTAGGCTATAATTAGTCCAAAAACAAGCAACAATTACATCTCATAATTTTATATCTGTTATCATTTTTCATGTAGCCTATAGCGAAGTTTTAAATAGTTAAAAAAAATTCTCGATAATTGCTAAATTCTGATTTATTTTTTGGAGGGGAAATCCGCATGCTGCCATTAGTGCCGAGCCGGATCCGACATAACATATTGTAGGTGTTCCGAAATGACAGGTAATTGACATTAATCCGCTCTCTCTGAGACTCAGGGGGGATCTAAAGTAAATGGGGATACGGTTAATGAAGCACCACTTGCCCTTTGAATCTCGGTCACAGTATGCAGCGGGGAAGTTTGGAGGAACTTCATTCGTTTACTTGCATGCACCATCAATGTTGAAAAGCCTCGAGTAGAAAAAAACACTTTATTGGATTATTTATGTTTACTGTTTCTGCAACTACAAATAAATTGAAACTCTGGTGCAGATACGTGTTAAACGTCGCCTACTTTTTTTAGCTGATTTAGTTTATTGTGCTCCACTGGCACTCGTCTCGTTGCATTGTGCAATTGTCTAACTTTCTGACCATTATAATGTGCTTTACCGACACCTCTTTACTAATATATTCAGTTTTCCCGCAAACACAGGACTGTTATTATCCTTATTATAATTCATATTAGCAGTCTTCCCTATAGGAGCTGTGACAGGCAGACAGAGGCCAGGTGGGAGAGGGAGACTTTCCGCGCAAGGAGTCGCGCCTCTCCTCTCCATGCGCACGCCGCTCGGTGCTCCAGGGGCCTGCGTAATGAGGGCACCTATGGGGCCCTCCTGGATGGAGAGGTGTCCTAACCTCGCCACGGCCAGTCAGAAATGAAGCGCCGGCACCCCCCCCCCCCCTCTCTCTCTCTCCCCCGGGCAGCGCTGCCACAGCCCCCTTCACCGAGAGTTCATATTCTGCGCACAACTTTTTGACAGCGATAATGATGCGCATGGACCATGGTGATGCCGGAAATCTAAGGAGGAGGGGGGGGGGGGGGCGCTAGTTACTATAGGGAAATGAAGAAGTTTCCACCCATGTACAGGGGAGGAGGCCTTGCAAACCAATTCACTATATTATCATTTATTATGATGCTGAATTCAGCCTATTCTGAAGCGTCCCACTGAAGTGATGCAAATATAGGCCTATATAAATTGTCTGCTCTACTAATAAAAAGTACATCGACTTATAGAAGGAAAAGTAGTCTAAGGTCTTGGATCAACTTTAGAACATGAGTCATGTTAAGTTGGGATGATAAACAGGTAATCTTCATTAGTTGATGCCACTTTAGATTTATAATGAATAGACATCATAAGCAATATATATAGGCTAATGCTTCATTTTTTAGATTTAGATTTAGATCTCTCTATTATCTTATATTTTCCCACAAACTATCAGTCATGTTAATAAAATATTGTCTCTCTAGGTTTAGTGTCATTAAGATGGATTGGCTGTGATAGTTTGTGAGATATACTGTCATTTACCATGGCAAGTGTCAGTGAAGGGCCAAAAGGTGCCCATCCCCAACGGAGCTGGCCTAATTATACAATTAGTCTTGTGATTGGGACAGTCCAGAGCTAAGTGTCCTATGGGACAACCAGACACATTATGCCTGTCAAGTATCTTCACAACAAGTAAGAGAGCTCGTCCTTAAGTGAGCTGCTCATGTCCTTAGAAGAGGTAGAGGGTTGTGACTCCTTTCATTCAATGTGTATGGTTGCCATTTCTATTTCTTAATGCAGTTTCTTATTACAGGTCGACATTGAACACTAGTGAGACCCAAGCATCTTGTCTGCAGTAGACCAGGAGGGCAGTAGGGTATAGGTGAAGAGCGGAGAGGATGAAGAACTCGGTGAGTGCTGTTTATTGGACCCCATTAATAACATAGGTCATCTTGCTATTCAATCAGTTGTCTTAAGCCTCATCTGGGGCCTCCATAGACCCAAACCACATCTCTTTGAAGCCATCGGTCAGTTGGAGACCCCATATCTCAACCGTATTGCCTATCCAGCCATATTTCCTTTCTGGCTTATCCCTGGTCAGTTGGTAACATCAAGACACCATCTTTTCTTCTGCCCACCAGAGCCATATCTGTTATTGCCAATCCCAAGTCTGTTAAAGAGAATGGGTGTGGGGCTTGTGATGTTTCAGAGCCCACAGACACCTCCACCATGTCAGAGGGAGGTCTTGGCTCTGCATGGTTGGGGAGGCAGCGGTGCCTCCACACTGGATACTTTACTGCCAGTGCACTGGCTTATCACATTGGATTAGCTCTCCTGCAGGGAGACTGGAACGCTGAGGATGTTTGGTAAACCAACTTTACCAACTTGCTCACCATGAACAATATGACTCTGTAACATGAAGACAGCCAGACGCTATGCAGAGTATAGGCAACGAGTCAAACTCTTAACTGTCACACGCCATAGCTGTTGGTTCCTCCTATCTTTTTCTGTGAGGAAAGTGTGTCTTGAGTCCTTACCTGACCATGCACCCCTCTCCCTCTCCTCTTTTGTCTTTGGGATGCGCCCTCCTCTCTCCCCACCCCTCTCCCCAACTGTGACAGAAATATTTCTCCCACTCTGAATGCTGACCTTTTCTGCAATAAAACGTGGTGCATCAGGCCAGACCCTCTGATGTTGCAGGTTCCACACCTAATCTAGAAGATACCCATCTTTGCCCACAATGGAGGCAGTGATGGTATAAGGAGAAAAGAAAAGGAATGAGTAAAAATGGGGGTATAAAATGGTGGACCGGTACATGAAATAATTTTGACTCATCAGTGATACCCAACCTACAGGCTCTAGAGCCACATGTGGCTCCTTTATGGGTAGTTGTGGCTCTTTTAAGTCCTACTTGAAATAAATAAATAAATAAATAAATAATAAATAAAGGGAGAAAAGGGAGTTGGGGGGGGGGGGGTTGTGGGTATATATTGCATATATTTTTTTGTCAATGTGGCTCATGAGTAAGGCAAAGGTTGAGTACCACTGCTCTTAAGTTTCAGATCACTTGGATTGGTGGGGTTGTGATGATGAACACAGTCCTTTTAAAATGTTGATAAATCAATTAAGTTTTAAATGTTTTTGCCCCATCATTTAGCAGATAGCTTCATTAAGTCTTGCATAATAACATTTGAAAAGCACCTGTGGATTATGAGGAAAATGTGTTGCATGTGAAATACATTTGATCATTTGATATCTCATATATACTGCTCTGCTCATGCAACCCCAGATAAAATAACATACATCCTAAATTCCTGTTTTTAAATACCTGCTAGACGTTTAGATGCATAGTGTTCTTAAGTCTGCTGCAGAAATGAAGCCTTTTTTCTATTGATTCTGACTATAGCTTCTAATCATCCATGCATGGTACAAATCTAAATATCCAGCCCTAAAAGGTCCATCTGGTTCCCTTTGGTAGAGCATAGTTCACCACTTCCCTCCACCTGGTCAGCCACTTTCCAAGTACGTTGAAGCCTACATCCTGCATTTAGAGGCTTTTAGGAAAGCCCTGTCATTCAATAAGAGACTACTGGGGCAGCGTGCTTACGCTTATGCACTTTAGTTTCTACCTTCTGGCCGGTGGGCTGCACGAGGGCCAGGTAGGGCCTGGCTCATGTGGTTGTCCGTGGACGACCTTGCTCTCCTCACCTACAGCCTTGGAGTGGCTCCCAGTCCTGGGATGGGGCTTTGGACCGGCACCAAGTCTCTACCCCCACAGATGTTACTGAGCCGCCAGATATTATGTCAGTTCTCTGAGAGAGAGACAGGCAGCATCATAGTGATGTATCTTGCTCCTGTGTGCAGTGGATGGATGTAAGCCATGGTCCATGTGACAACATGGAAAATCAATGAGGTCCCCTTGATCCAAAAACCTTAATTTTAAATCATGCTTCTCTTGCACTAAGGCTGAGAGATGTCCAATGTATCACTAAAATAGTCAAATGAACTCATAATGGCTGATCATCACAATGCCAACCAAAATAAAATAGTTTAATAATGAACAAAATAACACTTTTCACTTTAAACATATATGCCAAAAATAAATTAAAGTTACATTATTTTTTGCAATGCATGTAATTTTCACATAAAACAATATATAATCAATTATGCAAATATATGCCCATGTGCAAATATGTACACTCATTGTATGTGCATTAGACAAGTTTAGTATGAGAGGCCTAGCCTGTTGGCACCTGTTAATGCTTCCTAGTTGCCTTACTGACATTTTGTTTCAAATAAAAAATAATTTGTCCTTACATATTAAAAACGAATTATGAAAGGATGGAAAATCTATGTAGAGCTTATTATTGTTGTTGTTGTTGTTGTTGTTGTCGTCGTCATATTATTATTATCAGAATCAGCATCATTATTATGCCTTGTATGCTTCGAGTTTTCCTTCAAGTTGGTATACATTTTATGCCATTACATTTCAATAAATAAATACTCTATTTTAAATGAGATAGGCCTATACTGCGAACTAGATAAAAGTTCAACTATTGTGAAGTCTGGCACTCTATCTCAAGACACCCAAGACCACACAGGCTCCTTAAAATGAACTATATGACTGAATAAAACAAAATTAATTGAATTAATTGAATTAGTCACATCTAAAGCAAATAATTCCTGGTTGCATCATAATGACAAGTCTGCATGCATTTCACAGATAATTACAAATAAATTATGATGCGCTCACAAGGTAATTGATTTAATGAAGTTCCTATGAAACTATTAAAACCGGGTACAGGTCAGTTGAGTGACCCCCCTGCGCGCCCATTGTCAGATGTTTAACTCCCGCACTCCTTTGGGAAAGACATCGGGGCTATAGGTAAAACCAACCACAGCTGCTGAAGTTGGGCTGGAGAGGAGCGACATTTCCCCTGCAGTCCAAATGTAAAACGGGGCAAAAGCTCGTCAGTGTTTCTCTCCAATCAACATCCACAAATTAGGGAAAGAAAATAAGAAAAAAAAAAACGTGAAAATATTAGCCAATGTTTTGAGCCGCTTCTAACTTGCGGTGGAATCGACTATGTCCCTGGCCTGCAGCCTGTCGTGCATATTATATATCATCGCCTATACTCACTGTTCGCAGAGCAGAATAAATCTGCGTTTGTCCGCTGGTTTCTCTTGAAAAAGCTCATGCTCCGAGGCAGTCATGGGCGTTGAGAGGCTCTGGCAGCTGACCGGGAGAAGGAGCTTGTGCAACAGCAACTGGAGTGTGTTGTTTTCTGACTTGTCCATGAAACTTAAGATAGTAGCCAGGTAGGGTGCTTGGAAAATGCTGGCAAAATGCCTAGATAGTGAATTTGTGCCCAGTTCTGCACTGGTTCGTCTGGCGCACTGTGAGAATAGAAGAATCTGAAAACCCAGAATGTGAGAAAGTTGGCTTTGCTTTTCATGGGGACATTGTTTTCCATACAGATGTGAGCTTTGATGTGCACAATTAGCCTCGGTGACACACTATTCAATTAGGTTAATATACGTCATTATGGCTATTTAAAAAAAAAAAATTGTCTGCTGGTTAAAACTGCAGTGGGAAACTTTTTAACAAGTCACGATTTGACTCCACAGCAGTTTGACAATAGCCTATCCATGGTACAGGCCAGTAACAAAATCTGAATATTTTCCAACCATCAGGTTTGATTAGCCTGCTGCGAATTATGATTAGGGAATGGCACCTCTGATACAAACTTTAACGTAATCGGCATGGGCAACATAAGCATGATTAGGCATATTAATTTTATATGCATGTGCAGTTTATTTTCCCTCAAACATGATTTGAGTGTTATGTTCGTCACATCTTGCATTCATTTTATGGAAGGGGTGTGATTAAGACAACAAATATTTTACAAGCACTTGAATGAATCGCAGGAGTTTAATAGTTTAACTAAACAAAATAAAAAAGTGTCCAAATATTCACACATCCACGTCTTCTTATTTCCAAGGCCTTCACCCCTTTAAATATTTCACAAGTTCAGTCTTTCGTCTTCTTTATCTAACTTGCTTTGGGGTTTTTCTTGTGTGGTTTGGTTTCTGTGAGTGCGAAAACGGGCCAAAGCTGTCACAAGGTGCTGCTGTTCTGCTGTGTTTGATTTCTGGGTGAGGGGGGCGGGGGTGAGGGGGGCTTCCCCATCCCCATGCACACCTGCTTCTCTGTCGACAAAAATAAGAGCATGAGAGCTGCATCCAATTTTCTTTATTTTCTTTTTCTTTTTTGTTAAGAATTACACTTTCCTATAATCCTTAAAGGTGAGCCGAGGGGAGGAGGACATCAGGAGGACAGGGTCGTTTTGGGCGCAGGTGCATTGGATCAAATAACCTGTATTTTTAACAGAACACTCTTAACTTTTGTGATCAAAGTGATCACCTCACAAACCATTGTATATGTGCATTGTGCTAACAGTATTCATCAGATGGATAATGCGTGTAAAGTCTGACAAGACGGCATTTGTTTTGGTCTACGGTCGTCTGAGAAATTATCATTGAGTGAGAAGGAGCGCCGTTTCTACTGCGCATTTTTGTTGTTGCTTTGTCCTCAAAGTGGCGTCTGCATGTCTGACTCGGCCAGTTACTGATTTGCAGGCAGTATATAAGGTGGCCCATGTAAGTGATTTCCACGGGCATCCCACTAAAGGAGAACAAATCGCTGACAAAGGAGTGCCTTTCCTATTCAGCAGCGTCGTTAGGACAACCTAAAAGTATTTCTCAGATAATAAGTTCTACTTCAAAGCGTTTCTCATTGAAGGGTGACTGCTTCACTCCTTTTATTAAGTCCCCCTCCTTTTCACGCTGAAGGAACTTTCTCTGGTTATTTTTCATCGTGTTTATTTTGCAACATTCACGGAGCACTTGTTTCGAAACAGCAGCTACAAGAGGCAGGCTACTCTTCAGTCTTCAGGCCCTCAGCGCTATAAAAGTCCCCGCACAAAACCAGATGGGACTCAAAGGCGCTCTTTTTGAATGAAACGTCAGTGTGTGGATACAGTGTTTTTAGTGTTTTTAGAAGCTATAGAGTGCTATAAAAGTGACAAAGACCCTTTATAATACAACTAAATAAGCAGTGGCTGACTCTTCTTGAAGTTTCCATACCATGCTGAATCTGATGATGTGCCTCTCACATGAAGTTGATATTTGAACTTTTAATCATAAAAGTGCAGATAAAGTGCGTCTTTTAATGCATGTCCGATTGTGCTCCAAGTTGACCCGATAGGTGTGTCTCAATTGATCCAGCATTGATTTTGAACATAATTTTCACGTGTTTTTATGGAACAATAACAATTTGAGCCTCGTGTATGAAGACCACCCCCACCCCCCTCCTCCTTATCCATAACAGGCAAATGCATGAGCGGCTGTGCATCATTTACCTGTCAACAATGTGTTTGTGGCAACATATCAGACGATTTCGGCAGAAGGTGCATCCTGCGCTTTGATTACAGTTCATTTAGTGGCAGTTAGTGTTTTTCAAGCAGACATATTCAAATGAGAGCGTCTCACTACCCAATTGCCATAGAAATCCTAACGCACCATGAAGACTGTCAGAGCGGCCAGCCTTCCGCTCAGAAGCAGCAGCCTTTGAAGTGGTGCAGGACTCACGTTGGTCAATTTTAATTCTATAGACTGGACAGGCAACTCTTTGAAAGTGAGATTGTGCGTTTTAATGGAGGAAATAAGAGGGGGGACTTGTTTTATACACTCTATACAAGGTCTTGCTTATTGTCACATATCTTTTATCTTTTATTTTTCCCATGAATGATTCATGCCTCGGCTGCTTTGTGCTGCCGCGCCTTTCAGAGGTAGCGCCATCAGGGGGCTAGAAGTTTCCCTATTAGCCCAGTGATTGGTTTATATAGCCTCCTCTTTGGCCCGTTGGGCCTATTGGAGAGATAACAGTGCATTTTATAGAAATGTGAAGATATTAATTTAAGAAGGGTATTCTAACATTTCTCGTCCCTTCGTAGACATTCTGGAAGTTTTGTTGACTCTTATTTACTTTTCACATACTGCATGGTCTATTACAATTGAAATAATTGTTTAACAATGAAAGTAGGCCTATACAAATTACAATATTACACAAAAGTAACAATCGTACACTGTAGAGCTGTAGAGCTGGATTTCTGACTGTAATTATCTTATATCCAAAACTCTAAATAATCAAATCCATTCATAAAAGATAATCATTTGACGGAATGACACTTGTTAATTATTTACTTTGTATGTCCTGTTGTGTTTATTTTTTTTACATGATTTTATATTGTAAATTTGATTTTGAACATCAAGGGTCTGCACAATCGCATAGCTGATTCATATCTTTTTTATCCATCATATCCAACGTGCACCTCAAAGAGAAAGACAGATCACTACAAAAGGACATGCGAGAAAGGGACTTTTCACATTACACAGCCTATTCAAGTAAAAATTATTTTTTTCTTTTACAGAACACAATAAAAATAAACATCAGTACTACATATCACCAAAACTGATATTATTATTCTTTGGTGTCTCTGTAATCCCAGTACAACATTGATATCAGCAAATAAATTACAATGTACAAAACAACATTTTCGTAATTAAAACTACAACATTCACAAGCATCAATACAATTACATATATACAAATCCTTCAGGGACAAAGCCTGTCAGTGTACACATTTAGGGTCTCAAGGGACTTATTCGTACTCTTTAACGAGCATAACACTGATGTATTTTTGCATAAAATATAGTCTTAAATAGTTCTTAAATATTACAAAATTCCATCCAAACAAACGTATCGTATAAATCTCCAAAGTTAAATGAGAACCCTTAAGACACTCAAATGTTTGCCTTTTCCACATTCCACATTTTCCATTTTCCTTCCTGGTTGAGCAAAGTTTGTACCACATCTTAGAGGAATCATGGAATAAACAAACCTCACCAGATTTGCTGCCACTTGTGAGTTTTACAAGCAATACCATTTGTTTCCATTACAATGTCTGGAATTTGACAGTGATTGATACTAGCCCAGTTATTAAACTGCAAGGGGATGACGGGAGGTCATATGAGCGATGTCATTTTAGCACATCTCACCAGTTGAGTCTTAAGTCATGCTGTTAGCTAAACCCTGCATGCTCTTTTAAAAATTATTATTCTCCATTATGAAAGGTTCTGTTCAGATCATGGTACCCATTAAAATAATGTTTTGGTCCTCTCAAATAAGAAAGCTTTCCTATCACAAGGAGTACATCTCCTTTCATGTCAGTGTTGAAATCCATTACTCTCATTTCAGTATAGTTTTTGAGTTGACAAAGTTGTGATACATGCGTTTCAAAGGAGCAGGGTGCATGGCAAAGGCAGCTGTTCCTTGTGTAATCAGGCCTACATCCACAATAATAAAGTTATGACATGGTTAGCTCAACCGTGTATTACATAGAGTCAAAAAATCACTGCTATAGGGCTATGCACTCGACCAGTTTCCAACTGGGCCTACACAGTTAGAACAGAACTGGGTGAGCATTTTGGAGAGTCCAGGTGGTTGTAAACATGGCATCAGAGCATTGTTCTTGGGTCTGAATTTCTGAAAGAGTCCTCATCGTCCGAATCTGACGTTGGCACATCGCTGGAGGGGGTATGGAGGTGGTTAGGCCCTCCGCTGCCCTGGCACACGTACCACTCGTTGAGGTTGGTCACCTGAGGCGAGAGGTTTGCCGAGCGGTTCCTGTGCGGCTCCGAGCCGGGCGAGAGGGGGTCTCCGAGAGGGTTTGTGGAGGAGATGTAGGTGGCGGTGGTGGAGGATGGGGGCGGTGGAGACTTGCAGTGTACTTTCATGTGCTTTCGCAGGGAGCTGGGGTGTGTATAGGACTTGTCACAGCCACGGACCTTGCAGTAGTAAGGCTTGTCGCTGGTGTGGACGTGAGAGTGCTTCTTCCTGTCGCTGCTGTTGGCGAATTTCCGGTCACAGCCATCAAACTCGCACTTGAAAGGCTTCTCCCCTTGAAGGAAATGGGAAACAGATACATTCAGTGCAGCCTGACATAGTGTCGAAGGCCAGAAACACTGTCTGAGCCATGGGAGAGTCTCATTTAGGTGAGACCGGGGTGGGTTGTCTCATGGGTTGGTTGTCACATTGTGTATAACGTATAAGAATGAAAGTGATACCCATTTCAACCCAATACCTTAAGCTCCCCTGTAATATAGGATGACTATTGTAAGATGTGCTGATGATGAGCAATTCACGCTGCAAGAGTAAAAAGTGTAACAAGACAACCAACCCCGGTCTCCCCTACCCTAAACACATCAGTACAGACTGCATTAGAATGGAAATTGTGATTGGGTCAAGCAGCCCTCTTATATGCCTCCTATTGGCTTCTCTCAAAAATAGCCCATGCAGCAACTTATTTGAACTAACTAACTGCTTCTCCGCATACCATGTTAAATACTTCATGAAGAAGGCCAATTACTCCATAAATGCTGGGTGTAGCAGCCCACCTCTCCACTGGGGCTTCCTTTTTTCACCAAAGCTCGTTGACTAAACATAAGTGCATGAGCCCACATGTACAAAGCCTGTTCCTGTGTGAACACGTGTAACATGCAATGGTAACATGTCATTAGGCCTGTTGGCTGTTGGGGAAAGGCGCACCCAGGACCACAAGGAGCCGTTTATGTATACCAATAACTTCTCACACACACACACACACACACACACACACACACACGCACGCACGCACACACACACACACACACACACACACACCCACGCACACACAGACACACACACACACACACACACACACACACACACACACACACACACATGCAAAACATGATGCACATTTTATAACAAAACTTGTGGACAGCCTATAGTTTACTTTTGCAAGACAAATAAACAGTGAAGTAGCCTACAACAGTTAGAATTCACAGTAGGCCACATAATTAACTGACTGCTGTGGACATTGGAAGGTTACATTTGTGAAATATATTTCTTTCCCATGGGGATTCTCCATCATTCAGTAAAGTGGAGGCCTCTGATACTGGAGGCATGAAATGATTATGAAGCTCTTTCCTGATCTAAACACAATACCAGGTGACATAACCACAACATTTTAGCGCAGTTTATATATTTAGAGCAGTTGGAAGTTAGTCTGTGAGCCTTTATATTCACTATGCGACTCTGGCCAATGTTTAATCACGTTGCAACTGAGCTGCTCTGACGCCATTGTTGTGGATGGACAATATTTTTCCTAAGGACAACAGCAGAACACAGCAGTCATTGTGGTTAAACCAACACTATCCAATCAGTTTCTCATCTATTTGGTCACAGTCTTCCAGTAATTTAATTTAGAAACTGTTGTGTTCAGATTTAAAAAAAACATGCACTTCACCATAAATAAACATTTTTTACGTAAACGTCATACGCCTGCAGGGATAACTACATTTGCGCGTGTTATAGCGCCTTCTTGCATGTAGGCGACGTGAGCACGTTTTACAAATCATAACGCCATAAGCCCCTCACGCCTACCGCAGACGTCTACGCGAGTAAAAAAAAGTTTATGTTTCAGAAAGGAAATGAAACACGTTTACTCACCGAATGCGTCATTCAATAAAACTTACTTGCTCGCTAGCGCGCGCAATTACGCACGGCCACGCACTATCCATCGGTTTATAGGATGTCAATAGTAAACCGAGAATAACCGACTCTGGTAGATAAAAAAATGCTCTCGAGTCGAGCGATAAGTTTCAGATAGCGGTCTCTGGGTGTTTCGTGCTATTCATGCAGGTTTTTACACGCATAAATCGATTTTACTGACCTGTGTGAGTCCTCTTGTGAATCTTTAAATTCTCCGATCGAGCGAAGACTTTTCCACAGCCCGGGAAAGGACACGGGAAGGGCTTTTCTCCTGTATGAACTCGGATGTGGTTGATCAGTTTGTACTTTGCCTTGAACGCCTTTCCCTCCCGCGGACATTCCTCCCAAAAGCATACGTGCGAGCTCTGCTCCGGTCCGCCGACATGCTCCACGGTGACGTGGTTGACCAACTCGTGCATGGTGCTGTAAGTTTTCGAGCAGGGCTTTTTGGAAGTTTGATCCTGGTCAATCCATTTGCAGATTAGCTCTTGCTTGATGGGCTGCCGCATGTATCTTAAAAACGCCCCCGCCGCCCCGTGAGGAGCTGAAGCGATGTTCACATTAAGGTTCATGGAGTTGTAGCTGTGGTGGAGGGAAGAGGGTCCATAATGCTCTGGCCTGTGCCCGAAGTGCTCCGGCCGGCCGTAGATGTCCCCCGGTATACCCAGGCGCATCTGCCCGTTGAGGGCATGGTGGTGGTGGGCACCTGGGGACGCCTGGTCGTGGAGTCCAGTGAAAAGTGGATGGGCCCCACTTTCCGTGTGCCCATAAGCACCTGTTGGGGAGATGAACATGCCATGGTGATGAGGGGAGGAGGCGGAACTATGCTGGTCGCCAAGTGCATGCATAGCAGAGGCTGAGAGTTCTCTCCTGAGGATGAAGTCCCTGCTGCTTGAGTAGCCTGAGTGGGGGTGAGCCACGGGGAAACCAACTGTGGTCTGAGCAGAAGTGAAAGATGCCGCGGTCTGGGCTTCGGGATGGCACTGAATGTGCTGAGATGGGCTAAGTTTGAGAGCATTTGTCTGTGCCATGTGCTCTGGTCCAAATGGAGTGAGTGCCACTCCGGGGTCGTTGCCCAGCTCCCCAGGGTGGAGGTGGGCATGGTGGGAGAGAGGGTGATGCCCCCCTAGCCCCGGGAAGCCTGTCATATTCTGATGAGGAAGGGGTTGAGTCGCTGCCAAATCCGCTAATCTTATCGCCGGATTCCTCTTGCTTAAAGGGGGTTCCATGACTACACTGTCAAGTCCATCCACACTCACCGCTATTGTTTTTGCCCACACCACGCTATCTAAAACATTAGGAATATGTATATAATGTGTCTATAAGTTCTTTTGTCCTGCTTCTAACTCTGCTTGCTCCTTTTCCCACTCTGTCCTCAAGCGATTGGCAGAACATACAACAGTTGGAGGACACAGTGGGGAATACAGTTTAGAAATGGCACTGCGGGTATTGGACGGATTTCGGTGACTGGCAGTTAAGAGAACGAAGCGATTGGCTGTCGTTCAGCGCAGGGTCTCAGCAGGGTTCCGCCCCCTCACTCTCTTTATCGCTGTTGACTCCAAAAAGTTGTACTCACAAAGTTACCAGCAAATCTGTTCGTGCGGCTCACTTACTAGTGCTGGTGCATGTGGATGACCGAAATGTCAGTCTATGTGTTATGTTATGGAACTGCTCGCTGGTTATTTATTTATTTTTCTCTAATGTCTATAGGCTACTATTATTTGGTGTCGCAATAAAAAAAAAATGCATTTACTGTTTACAAGACTTAACGTCTTGTCAGGGGAAAACATATATAAAACAGGAACATATGGGCACATTTGTGGAACTGACAATGAATTGTTAAACTATAATCATTTTCCCTCCATTGGAAAACATTATTTTCTAAGACAATTCCGTTGTCAGTAATAGTTTTATGTAGGCTTTGGTTTTGTTGGTTTTGTTTTGTTCATTTTAGTATTTTCTCCTGTACAGCACTTATTCTTCATTATAAGGATAACATAATCTACTGTATATGCACGAAGGAAAGAATCTGCTGCACTTTAATGATAAGAAGTTCAGTTTAACAGAGTTTTGGGTAGGCTATATGTCATCCAAACCATAATGTTGTAGCCTATAGCTAAACTAATTTGCCTTAAAATTGTATTGCTCACATCATGAGACCAATAAAACACATTAAAACCATTTCAGTCTTGGTGCCAATAAAAAAAAACTAAAGTACACATTTGCCTATTACACGGATGTTTACACTATATCTAACAACAACAGTGGCACAGCCAAATCATTTTTCTAATATTCACTCACTGAAAACCTATATGTCAGAATGAGACTCAGTGATATTTTTTTAATACTCGCCAGGTTATCAATCATATAAACTTATTGGCATGTTAATTTTTATGAGCAGTTATGAGTAAAGTGGGAAGAAACTTGTTAAACTGTATACAAGTTCACTTTATGTGAGGGATCACGCCCCTTGAATGGTCCCTGTTCTCAGCAGGACGTGTATCTGTCATCGATTTAATATGTCTTAATTCAAAGACACATTTTGAATCGATTTGTGATAGCTGGTCTGAAATAACAAATCGATGTGCAAACTTAACTTTGACCAAAAAATTAAAATAAAAACAGGATTTTTCCTTATTTTTTTTATTTTTTTATCAACTTTTGTTCTTCAAAAGCTTCCATCATTGAACACTTAAATCAAACTAAGCATGTTTTACATTTGATTTTCATCAGTAGGAAGGATTTACACCATGTTATGGGCGTATTGCATGGATTGTTGTGTTGAAAATGTTAATTTATTAACCCATAAATCACAGAATAGCAGGGTACATTGTTTATGATTTGTTTAGGGGCCACTACTGCATCACATTAAGCTAAACACCAAATAAAAAGGATCATAGCATTGCCAACAATGCAAATTAATAGCAGGGCATATAATTACAATATATTCGGATTACTATCCCAGTCACTGCAACTTGTAAGATAAATGTTACTTGCGATTTTTGCAAATATTAGATGGCAAATTGTAGTTTTTGGTGATGTTGATTTTTTTAAATCTAATTATTCATATTGAAATTAAATAGGATGTTGAAATACATTGTGAATAACATAAAACGCACTTTATTAACTAATTCTCTAAAATTAAGGGGGAAACACCAACTCTAGAACAAACTTTCAAACTTCAAGGAATGGGTTAATTTCCCTTGACTTATAGCTTTCAAATTCCCCAAAGCTGTCAATGCCTCAGAGGAAAGGGGGACGTCTTAAACGTTTTTGTTCTTTCTTTTAAAACAAAGACGCATTGTCATAAGGGTTATTTTACCAAAAGGAGTCAAGGGGGCAACATATGCGGTCTTAATGGGTCATAGGTCAAACATCCATGAAACACAAGGTCACGGAAACCCACACAAGCAACCTTCCAATGCGTCAACATATTGATATTGTCAAATAGATACAGATGAAATACGCCCTGGTTGTATTATAACACAGGCAGCCCGTTATGGGATGTGCTGACTTTATTTATTTTGCGTGAACCACAATGACTATACGTGTTTCTCTAAAATAATCAGATGACATCCCAGATACTATTTAATGTGTTGTAGCCTATTCTTTTGCATGTTCGCGGGCCATATCTCACCATGTATCCCTGCTCCTAAAACCTGTTGAAATATAGCTACTGGTCTTTGGGGGATTTTTCAATATGCAAGACCCCTTTCTTATCGAAGCAGAAGGGAAACCCGCAGACATGCGCCTCTGGCCGAGATTAGTTTCTTTCTTTTGAATTTTCCCTCTCTTCTTCCATCGGGAAGGTTTTTGTGGTTTTCCAGAGAAATAAAGAACTTCTTAGAGGTCGGCAGACGTGACTTTGAACTTGGATCAGCTCCTGCGTTTCCTGTGGCGCGGGTTGAAATAGACTTGGAAGAATAGCGCGCACAACGCTCGCAGGCTGCCCCACTTTGAGCTAAGAGACACACAATTTCCAAAGTTTTATAATGTTCACCTCGCCTTCCCCATTAGGCTATTTGTCGCATCGGAGAGGCGAGAGAGACAAGAGACAGTTTGTTGTGTGTTGGAACGGGAGCACTTGTGGGACTTTAATTTGATGAAAGTGTAAGTAAACTTCCTTTCACTTAAAGCAACTTTGAATGAGCAGCTGTCGTATTCTTCAGTTTAAACGGCGATTCAGCGTGTGTGTGTGTGTGTGTGTGTGTGTGTGTGTGTGTGTGTGTGTGTGTGTGTGTGTGTGTGTGTGTGTGTGTGTGTGTGTGTGTGCGTGCGTGCGTGCGTGCGTGCGTGTGTGTGTGCCTTGGATGGAAAGCTGCATGAACCAAAAACTTGAAATATTGACTTCCCTCTTTCACTTCTGGCTGTGTCTGTAATATATGGGAACCACAGAGGAAGCCCCATATAGAAATTGAGAAGGCTAGCAGTGCCAAATAGTGGTTGTGTGGCTTAGGGCAGTGGTTCTCAAATGTTTTCACATGAGGGACCCCTAAACTGACAAAAATTAGACCACGGACCCCCATTTGATAGGATTTTGTCCAAATCTAAAAGCATTTTGATGCTTTTAGATGTTTTATTACAGAAAGTGTATAAAACCCATGACCAAAATAGTCATTGTGTTACTTATGAATGGAATTATAGCGAAAATAAATTACCCCCCTTTTGGCTGGGGACCCCCTGGAACCCCCTCAAGGACCCCTGGGGGTCCCCGGACCCCCATTTGAGAACCACTGGCTTAGGGGACTCACTTGTGGTATAAGGGGTTTTAAAGAACCATCTTCACGGGATGCTATAGCACCATTTCAAAACTAGGCAAATCACTCACACACACACACACACGCACACACACACACACACACACACACACACACACACACACACACACACACACACACACACACACACACACACACACAGTGTGTGTGTGGAAAGTCAGCACTGTGAGTTCAAGAAAGGTTTAACCTGCAGGTCACCAATGGTTAACTTGGCTCCAAGGGCAGATGGCTAGACCAGTTCACCACCATAGCATGTAACTTAATTGGTGTGGTGGATTTGAGAACCACTGAAGCAGCATAACAAATTCAAGCAGCAGAACCAAGAACACATGGAACCATTAAAGAACCAAAATGAGCCACTATAGATCGAGACCACTAAAGTAGGCTACCACTAAAAGTCACAGTTGTGGTTCTGTAACCATTGGGTAAACCAATGGACCACTGAAAAACCACTATGTGGAACCACAGATGGTTTTTCAGCTGTGGAGAATGTTGTAGTTCAAGATTTTGATCAAATTTTCATGATTCTTACAAGCTATATGTCATCATTCTACCACAAAGAGCCATTGGAGTATCATCCTTCTTGGGGAGGAGGAGGAGGGGGAGCCAGTTGAAGTAATATTTCTCAGATGTCAGATGTATATTTTGCTTTACAAATGATGTTTTCTTTTTAGAGGAATATTTATTTTGCTTGGAAAAGGCTGTAATATAGTTACTCAAAGTGTAAAAATCCTACTTTCATACCATGCTCAATGCAAGATATCCTGCCATAGCAACGTAGCTGTTTGCTACTTATATAAATTTCCAGTTGGGTTTGGGATGTCCATTAATTAATTTATTATGCTACTCAAGGATGTGATGTTGACAGAACCTATTTGCTTGGATGTTTTATTATTGTTATGATTTTATACTTGTCGTTATATCACAACTGTGGCATGTGCATGGTGTCATAGGTGACGTTCTGGGTAAATGTGACAAAAATATTGATGTATATTTAGATCTGCATAATGATGCATGTACATTTTTAAGCACAAATATTGATAAAATTTACAGAGCTGCTGCATTGTGCAAGTTATACAAACAACCAATAATCAATTCCCTAACCCACCAGACTGTAGGGCCTATAGTATGTAGTCCTAGTTTTTTCTTTTTCTTTTTTCTGTGACATTTGCCTTCCCAATCTATTGTTGTCGGCTCCGTTCAAATGTCGACAGTCGACACCCATCGTATTTGCATTGTTTATACATACCATAACTCATTACATGCGCGCGCACACAGACACACACACACACACACACACACACACACAAACGCACGCACGCACGCACGCACGCACGCACGCACACACACACACACACACACACACACACACACACACACACACACACACACACACACACACCTCTGCCTCTTATTTAATGACTTGTTACTTCTCTTCAGTGCAATAGGTTTTGATAACGACGTGCTGGCCGAGATTTTTCTCATCTCTCAGTGTCTTCTTTGCTTTCGCCCATATACCCCAAAAAATCTCTCCTAAAAAGTAGGCGGTAATTATTAGTGGAAAATGGCGTTGTGCTATTAAGTCGCCAAAGCGGTACCTGCTATTGGAGGGGCACCTGGGATTGATGAGGCGCAGTGGCCAATGAGACTGCAAGGAATGAATGAACGGGCTCCAGTTAAAGGGGGCGGAAGAGGAGGGAGAGTCAGTCCACGGAGAAACAGAGACCCTCCGCGAGAAACAGGCAGAGAAATAAACACATCTCCAGTCGGAACAACAACTTCTGAGATGCTCCAGCGACCCTCTCTCGCACGAAGGACACCTAGTAAGACCATTATTCAATTCTTCGAATGTATTTAAAAGCAAGCAGCTGTCACAGTTTCAAGAGGAAGGGGCACAAGGAAAATCTTCACTTCGTTATTGGGATTTTTTCACTAATAAGTTAACTACAAGTGAATCAGTCGCCGATACGCCAAGCTGTTTTTTTTTCTTCGTGAGCGGATCAGCGTTTGGCACGCCTGATATGGTGTTTCCAAGGTTGGAAGTTGAATCGTTGCGCACCAGCATTTGCATTTGAAAAATTTCCGTTCACTCTGTCGCTGTAGCTATAAATCCCGCACTGAATCGAACGAAAAAGCGTTCTCTGAAATAATGTTATTGGATGCTGGTCACCAGTTTCCCGGACTGGGAGTGGGCTCATTTGCCAGGCATCACTCAGCGAGCGAGATGCAGGAGAGAGACTTGAGTTTGGCACAAAATAGCTTTGTAGACTCCGCACACATGGGTGCGTTTAAGCTGAACCATGATCTTTCCCCGGGACAGAGCTCTGCCTTCAGCACCCAGGCGCCGGGCTACCCCGCTGCGGCTCTGGGGGCTCACGCCGCCCATGTCACCTCGTACGCCGGCTCTCCTTTCAACTCCACCCGGGACTTTCTCTTTCGCAGCCGTGGCTTCGGAGAGTCTTCTCCGGCGAGCAGCCAGCATACTATTTTTGGCCCCACGGCGGGATCCCTCCATCACTCCCACACAGACTCCCAAGGCCACATTCTGTTCCCCGGGATCCACGACCAGCATGGGTCCCACGGATCCCCGAACGTGCTGAACGGCCAAATGAGGCTTGGACTACCAGGAGAAGTTTTCGGACGCTCCGACCAGTACCACCAGGTCTCCAGCCCGAGGACCGACCCGTACTCGGCGGCGCAGCTCCACAACCAGTACGGCTCGATGAATATGAACATGGGGATGAACATGGCAGCCCATCACCACCCCGGTGCCTTTTTCCGCTACATGAGGCAGCAGTGCATCAAGCAGGAGCTCATCTGTAAATGGGTCGACCCCGAGCAGCTCAGTAACCCCAAGAAGTGCTGCAACAAAACTTTTAGCACCATGCACGAGTTGGTCACGCACGTCTCGGTGGAGCATGTCGGAGGACCCGAGCAGAGTAACCACGTCTGCTTCTGGGAGGAGTGCACCCGGGAGAGCAAACCATTCAAGGCGAAATACAAACTGGTCAACCACATTCGGGTACACACCGGGGAGAAACCCTTTCCGTGCCCGTTCCCCGGCTGCGGAAAGGTCTTTGCAAGGTCGGAAAACTTGAAGATACACAAGCGAACGCATACAGGTAATACCGCTTTTATGTGTTTTATTTGAATTGCAATACGCACATTTTGATGTTATTGTTATAAATGTTCACGAGTAGCCATAGCCTTGCATGTGCATTATTTTCCCGCTGAGTTAGAAATATAGCCATGTTATCACCACAAAAAACGGAATCGAATTATCTGTGTCTATTTTTAGTCCGCTAAAGTAGATATTTGCTCAGAGTCCCACAGTGGGTTTAGCACTAGGCTACATCCAGGAACAAAAACAAAAAGACCTTGAAGTAGCAGAATAATTTATTTCTCCGTATAGGGCCCTACCAGAAACATTTGACCAATTATCCGAATGTGAAACGTTTAAAAACGTGCAACTGTGTAACTGGGTGTGTCGATGTTTTCTGGTTTGTGGTCAACTAAAAAAAATGGGTCAAAGGCGACAGTCAGAGCGCATCGCGTGCAGCGTGCAGCGTGTAGTAGGCAAATCTCATCAATTGGTTTAATGTTTACGCGACACTGCGCTTTTACAATTCATGTCTCTCCCCCGTTTTTCTGCGTCGATTTTTATCACTTTATCCATCGATAAATTATCCAAATGTATTTGTTTTATCGATTTGTAATTTAATTGAAGATTGGGAGTTGTATCCTATGCCATAGGTTTAGCTGAGCACAACAACGCTGCAGTTTATGCACGAGGAATGCCTTTGTTTTCTTATGCGTTTCTTTGATATGAGCCAAGGTGCTAGACAGGGCCATTACCAGCCTTTCACATTTGGACTTATTTTCTTGGGGAATTCGTTGTGGTACGGTGCCATGGAATTGGTCAGGTGCTAATTAGATTTTTATTGTTTCCTAGCAAATGGTGCGCCTTCTGTAGGCCTACTGAGGGCGGCCTTGCTGCCCCCCCCCCCCCCCCCCCCCACACACACACACACACACAGCACCCCCAAAACACTATGCGCATTATTTAGGCTAAATAAGACGGCACAACCTCTTATTTACAGATAAGATCAGCTTTTAAATGTTTAATTTGGTGGGTTGGCGACATAATACGAGGTTTCTTCACAATGAGTGTTCCAATTAAAAAACCCATGTCACTGTAACACCCAAACACTCAACTTTGCACATTTGAAATTCACTCAACAATTGGCCTGCATAGGCTGCGGCTCCGTGACGTTGGGCCTTTCTGAATAACATATCTAACGTGTGGTTTGGTGTGGTTTGTGATTGTCTGTTGGTTTTGTGCAGGGGAGAAGCCATTCCAGTGTGAGTTTGAGGGCTGCGACAGACGCTTTGCAAACAGCAGCGACCGAAAGAAACACATGCATGTGCACACGTCGGACAAGCCTTATCTCTGCAAAATGTGTGACAAGTCTTACACACATCCCAGCTCTCTGCGCAAGCACATGAAGGTAAATACCGTGTGTGTGTGTGTGTGTGTGTGTGAGAGAGAGAGAGAGAGAGAGAGAGGGGGTCAGAGTGAGTGAATACTTGAGTGACCCCAGCATAGGCCTCTATATAAGATTATGATAGTGATATATTTCACTATAATAATCACACAATAATAATTTAGTGCTATAGTGTTTGATTATTAAGGTTATCACTATATCATAATCAAACACTATAGTATTTAAGGTTTTGATTGAGCTCTTATCCATCTTGTTAATCAAATTTACAGTCTCCTGTAAATAATATGTGAATTTTTTTTCAGGCATATATCTCCTTGCAGCTTACATTTGTGTTTATGTATTTTTCCAGGTTCATGAATCGTCCCCGCCGCCAGCATCAGACTCGTCCCCAGCAGCCAGCTCTGGTTATGAGTCGTCCACCCCTCCAGGCCTGGTGTCCCCCACCACCGAGACTCAGAGCAACAACACCCTGTCCCCAGCCTCCGCCCCGCACAACCCCACCAGCCACACTGGCCTATCCTCCAATTTCAGTGAATGGTATGTTTAGGACTCTACTGAAATGAACCAACACACACTCATTTCACAGCACTGGACCATCCAACACAGGAGATCGGGACACATGTGCACAAGAGGCACAGACTTTTTTTAAGCATTTGAATTCACCAGGGAAGATGACAATTACCAACAGAGGAAAATATGTATTATAGTCGAGGTGTATTCCATATTGTAAATAATTACTAAATGCCCTCTTTCCCATTGGTTGTGATAGAGTTTGTCAGTCTTTGGTGTATAGATGTTCCTTCAATGGTAGCTATTTCTCTAACTGGACTTTTAGTGCACATACTACAATGAAATTGTACTATAATGTTGAATATTGTGATCCTAAGGCAAGTTGATTGTACTATACTAAACATCTATAAACTGGAAAGAGTGCCAAAGTTAACATTTAACTCAAACAGACCACAATATTTTGCTTGTGAATGTATATTTTAGTTTGCTGGGCTTAACTTGTGATGTTTTGTGCTTTGCAAGTTTGAATTGTGAAATACTATCTGGAAGATTGTGAGGAAAATAAACGTTGTGCCGTTGGATTTTCTGTAACTACACCCTTCCTTTTGTAAATATCAACTGCCATATTTATCCATTTGTAATTAAATTATGGTATTTACTTGCTACAGATGAAACAATATTTATAAAGAATGTTTCTTTACTATAAATATGTACAATTACAAGCTAAACATGGGCAGTTGTTTTGTTATGTGTTTTTGTTCAAAGTTTTAAGAGGTGTTTTCTTCCTTATTGTGATAAGAATTTTACTGCATACAAATATAATAAAAGGTGTTGCAAGTGCTAAATGTTTCCCTTTGTTTTCCCATAATTATGTTGGTTGTGTTTGCAGTTTATCATAGGTTTTTAGGCTTTTTTTTTGCATTGGTCATGCATTAGGCTTAGTTAGAAACCATGGCATGTTAAAGTTTATTTGGTCTCAGGCATTTTAACTTCACCAACATTAGTTTTTTTACATGTTCCAAATTATTGTCTTCAAATGAAATTATTGTGTTTTACCCGAAGCTTTGCAAAGCATTCTCAGGTCCTAGTGTGGCTAAATTAATAATAAAAAAAAAAAGTTTGTGGAATTTAGTGTGGACTATCGTAGTGGCTATTATAAAGTAGCAGTAAGCTGTTTTAAGGCCTGAGAAGGACTTCAGTTTTGAATGAATTAAAAACAAGTATAGCCTAAGTTGGAATAACAACAATAACAAGCATTGTTATATTGCCTTCTCGTGGCCTGTTCACTGCTGCACGCCATGCATGCCTTTCTGCTGATGGGTGACACAATAAATAGGCTACCATTTTTCATATAGCTTATTATGAAAGTCTTTACTCTCCTACTTCATTTGGAAACAGCCCCTCCCCCACCATGGTCACTTCACAGCAGAAACAGCTCCTCCCCCACCACGGTCAATTCACAGCAGAAACAGCCGTGAACTTGAACTTGACTCGGCTTGGTCCTGCGAGGCGAGCGTTCCTTCCCATGCCCATTATGCGTATAGCGTTCCTTCCCATGCCCATTATGCGTATAGACAATTGTTTTTAGAAATGCTCAGAGCTTTATTCCCTCAATTTGACGTATGATTTGAAACGAGGGAATGATTGATAAGCGGCCCTCCATTGCTCATTTGTACAATTGTGGGAACTTTGAAGATTCAATGCCTTACAGTCCGACAGAAACCTATAGGGGAATTTGGTGAATTTAAACCAGTTTATTGTTTTGTGAGTCACTGCTGTGTTAATACTGTCTGTTTGGCTGTTTACCGGCGGTTTTTCTATATGTTTTCCCCCTGGAGCACTAGGCTATAGCTACTGGAGTGCCGAGTTTATCCGGAGTATCCGCTGACCGCTGCAGGCATGCTGGCTGTAGCAGTGGCACTTGTCTGTCTGACGGAGCTGCTAAAGTTGCCATGACCAACGACGGCTATTATTATTATTCAACCAGCATTGGCCCAGGGCAGTGATGTAGGCTAGTAGCTAAATACAAAGGTGAGTAAACTATGACCTCCAGCCAGGCGATGATCGCCAGCACCAGGCAACAACAACAACCACTAATATTTACAGAAAATCTATTAAGCTAAAAATACAATTAGGCCTATGCGTTTTTCATCAAAATAATATAATTCATATCCTCGTTTGACATGATAACAATAGGTGGTGTGGTCTATATGGTGTAGTATGCTGATGTCCTGGCTTTACCTCATGGATTTCAACATCAATAAGAGGAGGTGCGTAAAAGGTGCGTAAACTGAGTTGAGGTGCTTCAATCGCTACATCCCTCCATCAGGTCTATATATGAGCAAACAAATATGGAACTATCATCATATTATCATTACTATCATCTTACTTCATATATGAAATCAGCTCCTAATGGCCCCATGCTTCGCGGGCAGGCTGGTGCGGTGACCTCTCAGGCGGAGGGAGGTGTGACCTGTGGGGAGTGGGAAAGGTTAGCCCCACGCGGCGCGTCGATGCCGGTCCCTCGGCACACATGCTGTTCTGATATTGATCCATCCGCGGATAAGGAAGCGCTACGGCATGTAGATGTAGGCTGTTTTGCGAGGAGAACAATAGCCTATATGCCAGGCGGGCCTATAGGCTACTGTTCTACCGTCAGTAGGCCTATAACCTGTCTCGCCGGGCCTGTGATGACGGAGCGAGAAGTCTTGGGACTCAGGCCAAAGTCGGTGCAGAGGCAGTTCGGGGTGAACGTGTTTGAGGTCATGTGATAAAATATCCTACTGTATACTTAATCACCATCACGTGAGGTGCAGGTGCTGCAACTGGTTTGTGGCATTTGAGAAGTTAAAAGAAAGAAAGAAAAAAGAGATAAGTTAAAAGAAAGGGGGTGGTGGCGGGGGGGGGGGGGTCACAAATGTTATTGCGATTTTTAGAACGGATGTAGAGGAGGAGCAAGCCCTATCAACGCCCTCTGCATTTTCGGATTTTAGGCTGAGCCATTTTTCGATATAAAATCATAATACTAGCCTGCACCGAATAGAACATAATCTTCCTGATACTGAGTTCATTGCATTTGCTTTTGCACAAGCCTCAATTGTCTCAAAGCTTCTAAATCTTTCTCTAACGCATTTCCTTTGTGATGGTAGGATAGGCTAGGGAAATCAATCAAGCACCTGTTTCACTTTCACTTGGAATCACATAGGCCCATAGCCTACACTTTATGAAAGGTGGGCTAATATTTTGTCTACAAGTAGCTATAGGCTATCAAATTAGGCGGAGTCGGGGCATTTTATGGGGATGGCACATTTGTTTGCCCTGGCCTACACTGATCACCGGATGTTTCAGTTATACCCATTTACCGCTACGTCACTGAATAAGTGCTATATGACCCCACCCCTCACACACGTAGGCCTGTGTGTGTGTGTGTGTGTGTGTGTGTGTGTGTGTGTGTGTGTGTGTGTGTGTGTGTGTGTGTGTGTGTGTGCGTGTGCGTGTGCGTGTGCGTGTGCGTGCGCGTGCGTGCGTGTGTGTGTGAGAGAGAGAGAGAGAGAGAGTGCGCGCCTCATAGCAGGTGTGTGAGTTGGAAGAGCCGGGTCTTATGTCTTGAGGCACTCGCTTTCTAATCTGCGTCTGTCGTGACAGATGAAATAATGAAAACTAGATTCTGTTCTGCGTGTTTTTTTTATCATGGCTAAATTGCGGCTTTCACTGATGCACACGCGCGAAGAATAGTCTCTCTCTCTCTCTCTCTCTCTCTCTCTCTCTCTCTCTCTCACACACACACACACACACACACACACACACACACACACACACACACACACACACACACACACACACACACACACACGAACATGATCTCTGTTTTATAGCATAGGCCCTAGCCTATATTGTAAAATGCTTTCTAAATTTTGAGCCCCCTCCATTTTTTTCTTCCAAGCATTTGAGTGTGGTCACAGCTACACACATTATATTAAAATATAGGCTAGATTAATACTGTCAGCCATTCCGATTTCACCATAGGCCTAATGCAGCCACTCACATTTGTTTGTTCTACTGTACATGTATTTTTATTTTCCGAACTGTGGATTAAGTTGCAACTTGGCATAAAAGGCGCATTGATGTAGGCCTATAACCCCTGCAGTGTTTGTCTTGTATTTTATAGGTGTCACATTCTTTTTTTACTCACTTTTTTAATGGCCCATTGCTTCAATAACCAAGACCAAGAGAGTTGTGAAGTGAGTGAGTTGTGGAGTATATGTTCTATTTTACATTTCAATTTAGCAATATTACAATGAAAAGAAGGAAAATAGAACCAAATCCAGGAGATTGGATCCATCAGAGGATTCGCCTTTATTATTTTTCTTAATTTATTTTGAATAACACGGAATTCACCGCCAAAGTTCATGCCATTTTAATCTAAACTCAACATTATGGTGTAGCCTAAATGAATAAATAAAAAGGGGGGGGGGCGTAAATTGTAGTTACATGAGAGTATGTTGCCCTAATTGAATTGATAAACCGCTTTAAATATGAAATAGCCGTTAACGATTCAAGTTACATTGAGGAAGATAGAGGTTCTTTCGACTGGAAGGCTTGATGGTTTGTTTGTTTGTTTGTTTGTGCGTGTGTTGTTTTTCTGTCTGGTTTATGAGAAAACCCGTTGCATGGGGCATTGCAGGTTCAGTCAAAGTTATCTCTCTCTCTCCCTCTCGCTCTATCTCTCTCTCTCTCTCTCTCTCTCTCTCTCGTGTCTTTTACACCAAAATCGTCTCTGAAACTGGCATTTTAAATGAGGCCTCGGCATATTGAATAACTAAAAAATTGTTTTCAGCAACCTGAAATACCCCCCCCCCCCCCCCCCCCCCCAGAAAACAAACGTCTTAACCTCAAATTGATGTGAATTGATATAATGAATTTAATATGTCCATAGTCCCACAGGTGTTACTTCGGCCTTCTGCCCATATTACTAATATTTTGATACACATACCATAATTTGCAAATAGCAATTTCCCATTATCTTTTCAATAATGGGCAAAATATATTTCCAGATGAAAAACGTGGTTATAAAATTGTAGCCTATAATCAAGCCTAATTATTGCTTACATATCCTGCATAAACCTCAACAAATCTTGTGATTTATGGCCTATATATGAAAAATAGAATTTGAATGCAATGATTTTTGTCACGTATACACTTAGGTGAATAAGTGTTATAAGCGAATGCATGCTTGTGATTAGTCATCTGTGTTTTGCAAAGTTGTTCAACCTCATGTGGAATTCATGTAAACTGATTCAAGTTGAAACACAACCAGCAATTTTTTTTGTGTGTGTGCAAAAAGACACATTTGGGCCATGGTGCAGACCAATCTAGATAACCTTATTTAAAAAAGAAGAAACATTGTTAAATACATAAATACAAGACAACTGCCAGTGTCTCATATTTTTCTTTCTTTTTCTTTCTTTCTTTCTTTCTTTCTTTCTTTCTTTCTTTCTTTCTTTCTTTCTTTCTTTCTTTCTTTCTTTCTTAACTTTTCTTGTCTCTTCTCGTCTCCTTTCATCTCTCCGTCTCTATCTCTATCTCTCTCTCTGTGACATGGCCTATGCTGTGTTTGTGAAGTCTATGTACAGTCTGCCTTCCTGTGTAACGCAGCCCCCATGTCCTTTCATGTGAGTTCAGCGGCCGCCTTTTCTCACACAGATGAATGTGTTTCTGTGAAAGAGCCGGAATGGCGGAATGGCTGTCACTTCTCCTCATGGCACGGAGGAGAAACAAACAAAACCCAGCTACTCCTGTAAGGAAACTGGCACAGGCACCTCCCATTGGACACAAACACTAGAGTCAGGAGCACAAATAGCCTCAAAAGCTAAACACTCCCTTTCATGCAAAAAGCTTGGCATGCCTGGTCCTCTTGTGCAGACAGAGATATACAAAGTGGAGAGGTGCAGAATGGCTACTCGAGCTTGACTGAGGTGGGGTTATTGTTGTGGTTTCTACCCCCCCCCCCCCCCCCCCATGGCAAAATAATTCAAGTAATCCGTCCCAAACTCACTCTCCCCTGCTGTTGCTTTTGCAGCGAGGTCCTCGTTATGGCTCCTACAACACCTTGCCAATCCTGCTGATTTGGCACAATGAGGCCTGTGCTGTTAATATGAGGTGTTTTCGGGCGATTCTTTTCTGCCACAGCCATGGATTTTCAGGACAGGAGCAGGTCAAAGACCAGTCGTGAGCAGAGCACAAAACCAACAGGCATGGAGTGGCTAATGTGGTGGTTTTGCTGTTTTGATATGTATATGCATAATATGCATTTCCTCTATGCATATCTTTGGCATACACATATCTGGGGCATGTTGCAAGTTTTGGCATACACATCTGGTGCATGTGGCAAGTTGTTGTGAGCATGCAGAATTGATTTTGGATTTTACACAGAAATACTTGACATGGTCAGAGATCATTGTAAGAGTAGCCTATAAAAAAAAGCAGAAGAAGAAGAAAGAAATCAAGCTGGCATACTAACCCACCAACACTCCAACAGTACACACACACACACACACACACACACACACACACCCCCCCCCACACACACACACACACACACACACACACACACACACACACACACACACACAGACAGACAGACAGACACACACACACACACACACACACACACACACACACACACACACACACACACCTCCGCCTACCATTCCAAACACACTCGGACGAGGAAATTTTCAATTTCCCAACACCTGTAAACACGCTGTTTTACCTCAGCTCCTTTGATCTTCAAACAGAGCAGTGCTTTGCCCTGAGGGACAGTGTGTGGAGAGGTGGCTGATGGTGTGTGTGTTCTGTGTTTTATATGTACGCATGGCGAGTAATGGAACATACCTCGTGGCCATTTTGCATCTGACTTTTTCACTGCATGCTGGAAAATTCCCTTGTGTGTTGATGTCGATGTCGTCAAGACCACCTCAGCTGAAACCGAGACAACAGGACCAAGATCAGGAATAGGAACAATTGTACTGTGTAAATTGAAGGCAGCAGGTTTTAAAGGGGAGGCACTGAACTGGATACAGTCATACCTCTCCGTCTCCGATAGAGTCCAAAGAGTAGAAGTAGGAGGGGTACACTGAGCCCAAAAACCTCACCTGTGGAGTCCCCCAAGGAAGCATAATTGGTCCTTTATTATTTTTGTTGTACATTAATGATATGGAATCAGCATGCCAATGTCCTTTATTTCTGTACGCAGATGATTCCGCCTTGTTGGTAACCGGAGAGTGCTTAGAATCAGTTAGATCATCACTTAGCAAAGAGCTTCACAAGCTTAGGAAAATCTGAATGTATTGTTTTTGGAACAAAGTATAAATTAAGGGACCAACCCAGATGTATGGTGTAAAGCCTAACCCTAACCCATTTTTTTAATTGAATATCTTAAGCCCTTTTCCCACATGCGCTTTGTACCGCAAAATGACCGGAACGTGGTCTATTGCCTGCATGTGGGAAAGGCGCCGTGCCGGTATAAGCGCGACCCCGTCGTCCCCGACATTTCACCAGTTTCGAGCCAGTCAGAAGAGCGGTATGGAAGTGGATACGCAAGTGGAAACGGGTCCAGTCATTTTCCGCGACAGCGGTCCTTCAATCATGCGCGAGGTGTAGCCTACACACATTGCTTAATGTTCCAGCGGGCATAATCTAATCATTCGCGCACATTAAAGCAAACTGGCGAAATGATCTTGTGATAGCCTAATAAGAGCAGTATGTCAGCTTGCTGATTTCCGAAGGCAACCCCGGACACATCAAACAAAGCCAGTCTGTAAAAAGTGCTTCAACGCGACGCAGGTGAACGGATAAACATCGAACCAGCAACTATTTCTCTCAGACACGGATCCCAACTTCTTCAAAGTGCATCATCTAATCATTCGCGCACATCAAAGCAAACTACTTCCACATTTCGCTTCGTGCATTTGCTTTCTCTACATACATACAAGCGTTGAGCAGCTTGCAAGCCTCTGACTGCCATTCTCGCTGTGTCTGTCCTGTGTGGCTGCTGCTCTCGAGCAGAGAGGGGAGGGGGTAAATTGGCTGTGTTTATTACGCTGGCGGCTTGACGCTGCTCTTAAGTCAAACGAGTGTGATTTATTGTGTGACAACTGACAAGCGAACTTATTTCGAGTTTTGCCGACCCCCCAAATAAGCTCCCCCCTCCCCCCGCCCCCCAACATACAGGCAAATTCGCTGATAGATTCCCACATGCGCGAGCCGAAGTGTGAAGGGAAATGTCCGATATTGACTTACAGGTAATTTTCCGGTACGCATGTGGGAAAACGGCTTTAGTTATCTCTGTCACCATCCAAAAGTCCAACAAAGACCTGGAAGCCTGGCTCACCAAAGTTGACCTGCCAGGCCTGCCTGGCAGATTCAAGGCCTGGATTTATCAACACTCCATCCTGCCCCGAATCCTGTAGCCTAGCTCTGCTGGTTTATGCTGTTCCACTAACAACAGTTGAGTCCCTCGAAAGGAAGATCAGTGGCTTTCTCCTCAAGTGGCTGGTCCTTCCCTGCAGCTTCAACAGTACAGCACTGTACGGGACCAGTAACATCTTGCAGCTCCCATTCAGTGGCCTCACTGAATGGGATTTCTATGAAATGTTCATAGAAATCTTTATTGAAAAGATGGCTTTGAATCAAGGAATAGAGCAAATGACAGCCCACTGTATAAGCAAACATGTGACACGCATTGTATCAGAGCATCGTGAGCAGCATTTGATTTGTTTTGTCTGATAGAAACACGGATTGGAGTGACAAGAAACTGGAAGGTTAGTAACACTTTGTTAAGATGTGAAAACATAAGCTGTAATCTTAACAAACGTGGAATTTCAATCATCTGCGAGTCACCACTCCTGGTTGATCTCTCCACCTTAACATTCAGCCAGGCACTTGAAAAGTTTCTCAAGGACTTTTTTGTAGGGGAGGAAAAAAACAATTCACCCCACTTGCAGTCATTCACATTCAATTCAGGAGTGATCATAAAACACAACTCACTGCTCATATTCAAATAGATTTATATGACTTGACACAGGAATGAGTGGAATAGCACACACACACACACACACACACACACACACGCGCACACAGCAGTAGCCTCCCACCCATCTGTCGCCTGCAAAGTTCTTTTTTTCTGTCTTTCCAGAATCTGGTCATTGATTTGTTAAAATCTTACAGACAAGCCCTTGACGTGGGCTTAATCTAAAGGAATATAAGGAGGAAGTGTTTTCAGCAAAGTAGCTTCCTTCACTTTGAGGATTTAATTTATGATGTGCATGTGATGACATGACTGTGGTGAATGTTGAATGTCTTAAAACACATCGGTGGTAAAAGGCTGTCTGACTTCCACAGGTTCTTCTAACAAGACAGAAATGAAAGAGGACATGCGATCAAACCAGCTGCAGGCCCCATGATGCAGACGCGGTAAGCCATTATCACTCTGATCTTAACAGCATTTTCACTGTCTGCTTCTCTCCAGAGGGTTCCATTCAGAGGAGACAAACAAATAACACATTGGTGTAGGCGTTGTCACATGCAAATCAGCGCTTTGCTCAACTTTTGTAGCATTTTCATCAAACCCAGCGTTCGCTTGTTGGTCAGAAATAATATCTGGGCGGTTATTTGTCTTTCTGGAAAAGTTCCAGAGTATTTTTTGGATTGGAAGCCTGTTCAGAAGTCAGGTAATTTCCTCCAGGTTTATCAGTGCTAGCCTCTCTCTGTGGGGTGCCTCGCAGATTGCGCCCCATGGACATTGTCAGAGGCTCTGGCTGCTTGTCAGTTCTTGAGTTAGTGGGCTGGAATGAGCTAATTTGATTGACTTTCAGCTTCAAGTTTTTTTCATCGCAGTCCCCTGACAGTAAAAGACCTTTCTGGTCAGTGAGCGTATTGACAGGCAGTCAGTTAGCACCTGACATGTCAATGTCCAGTCCAACAGACCTGTTAAAGCCAGGGATATGAAAGCTGTAGTTAAGTGATCCTGGCTAGATTCAATGGGTATTTTGTGTGCATTTGACTGTTGTTCATTGATGCAATCACTTCTGTTGCTAGTAATCTAATAGATTCTATGGTGTAAATTATATTGTTTAATAGATTCTATGGTGTAAATTCTATTGTTTAATACTCATTGAATGCAGGTGTGCAGGTGTGCAAAAGTGGATAATTGGGAGGGAAAAAAGGGGTGGGGGAACTCTGGTGTTAGTTTATGTTCTGTTCTGTTCTGTTCCTTTAATTTAACAGGCATTTACAACTTGAGACAGTAAGGCAACACAATATAGAAGCAGTGCCGCTTGTACAAATTCTATACATGTTCTGGTTGTGTTCTATACATGTTCAATCTGGTCGTGTATCCACATGCAGCTTTGTGGCATTTCCTCAGCCCACCTTAATCCCAGCCATTTGGTCCTGAAATCTAAAGCCATCCCCTATCAACCAATCTCTTCTGGGTCCCAAAGAAAACAAAGGATTGTGTTGACAAAAGTTGTCAACTTCTAAAGCTTCATTAGGGAAGCATTTGAAGATGCAGAGGTGATATGCAAGCATGTTTATTGAGTTGTCAGGTATTGCTGTAATAAAAGTAACAGCAATAATACCCTAATGAGTATTATTGAGATGCCCAAGTGTTATTTAAATCACCCATCTATGTTTAAACTAATGTTGTTATTCTAATCAGATAAGTAATCAGCTAAGCCATGTGTAAGCTAGGTGCCTTTTTGAACAATGTCCTTCCCTTGTTTGTTTGAATGACATGTGATGTGCTTTAGCCATGCCATGTGCTATCGTTTGTTATTATTGTATATTTAGTTTGCGCTCCATGTGGTCTTGAGATGAAATGAGTTACATTGTATACATGTAACAGTGCATGCAACATTGCTTTGTTGTTTGTGATTAACACACACAAGCGTTTAGTGCTTCTGGAAATATCACACTTAATGAGGTCCTTTGGAAACACAGCATTATTTTGCTAACTGGTTCATCATCATTCTTAGTGAAAGGTTGTCGACTAGCAGTGGACAATAACTGAATGGCGTAGTCCTGGTGAATGATAGTGTGTTTGTGTGTGTGTGTGTGTGTGTGTGTGTGTGTGTGTTTGTGTGTGTGTGTGTGTGTGTGTGTGTGTGTGTGTGTGTGTGTGTGTGTGTGTGTGCGTGCGCGTGCGTGTGCGTGCATGCGCGCGTGTGTGCGTGCGCACATGCACGTGCACGTGCATGGCTGTGTGTGCAAGTGTGCATGTACGAGCGCTTGAGCGTCAGTGTAAAACATGTCAGGGGGAACCTGTGTACAAAATCTACCACACATTTGTCAGCGTGCTTCCTCTCTTCTTAATGTCAGGTGTGTGCATATATTTTTGAAGGATCCATATTTGTCTTGCACAACATGAATAATAAACATGACTCCAAAATGCTTCTCGCACGCCGCTCCTCCAGGGCTCCACTGCAGACTGACATCCCCTCCTGTCTGTTTGTCTGCACTCACCTGCAAAGGAGGCGTTGATGGGTGTGCGGCGCCCCCGTTTCAGGGGTGTCGGCTAAGTTTACTTCCCCACCTCAAGTCTCTCGGGCTGGGGGAGCTGAGGCTGCGCCTGCCCCTCTGGAACCCCCCTCCTGGTCCAGGAGTGCCGTGCGGGAGCCCCCATCCCACCAACACTTGACAAATAAATCAGACACACTGTTGACAGCCGCTTACAGTGAAGCAGGCGGATGGGGAATTGCATAAAAAGAGTGGTATTCATGACAGATATGTTCATGGCTAGAGGGGGGAGAAATGACTTGGAGGGGGGGGGGGGGGGGGGGGGCGTTTTTGAAGGGAAAACAGTTTGCAGTTTAAACACACTCGGGTTGAATGAGAAATTCCTGGAAGTGTTCAATATTTGGAAAGTGTCATTGTCGATAATGTTGATAAAAGAAGATCCTACGCTGCATCGGGGAGCTACACGGGTGACACATTGAGATGCATAGCCTCGTTTTTGTTAGACAGACGCTTGGCGGAGAATAACAGCCCCTCTCCCCTCCGTGGCTTTTATGCCACACACTCGCTGCCTTGCTCGCTGCCTTCTTTGGACGTGCTGCCTTCTTTGGACGTGCTGTATTTAATGGAGAGGCTATGGGCAGGGTGGCTGTGAAGCATTAACACGGTTCCCATTGGGACTAAGGCCCTAATCATGTGGCGGTGGTGGCAGAGCTGCAGGCCAAGAGGAGAATTATAACGATTATGACATGTTAGCACATGTCTGAGGGTGGAGTGGACAGACAGACGATGAGTTCATCAATGGCCGGATTAGCCAGCTCCCATGCTGATCGCTAACTGCCACCCGGCCCTCGCTATGTCCCTGCGCTCGATGGCCTCTCATTACCAGTGAAGGGAGAGTAATGGCCTATGTATATATAGGTTTTCCTGGTCTGAATAACTTAGCCATGAAGGGATTGAGAGTTAGGCATCATAAGTGGTTGGGGAGAGGCAGATGACTGATGTCTGTGTTTGCACAACATGACAGGTGATTGTACATCGGTGTCACGTGTTGGTTGCTTTTTCATGTAGCTGTGCACGAGTGCGTTATTGTCCTTTAAAGGCATGTCACAAGCATGCCATGTGAAAAACAGCTTTTCCACCGCCCGATTGTGACTTTGTGATGTGACTTTGTTATTGAAAACATGATGCTGAAAAATAACCTTTGGGAAGGAGGCGTTTCAACGTCGAGCGTCTCTCTTGTCTTTCAATATGTGTGTGTGAAAACATGTCACGCTTTGTGACCTTGCGTGACCCCGCAGTGTCAGAGAAAAATGCACTGTAAGCTGGTTGGCATGTCAGACCACAGTATGGGGTCCTTACTTGTGCTATAATCCCAGCCATGACCTTTGAACCCTGTGTGGCTCACCATCCTCTCCTCTGCTCTCTCTGCTCTCTCTGCTCTCTCCACCTGACAGTGGAACATGGGAAAACAAATGGACACCTTGAAAACCATACGGCACATCTTGTTTGCCCTCTAAGTTGTGCTTTTTTTTTTTTTTTTACCAAGATAGCCTCATGGCCAGCGTTTGTTTGTAGATCTGTTTGTGTTGATCTCCTTGGCAGACGTAGCTTTCTAAATTCACGCGCAGCCTGGGGATCATATTGATTTACTGTTTGGAGAGTCTGTCTCTCATCTCGGATACGAGGGCTGCAGTTTTTATACAGGTGATGTATAAAAACTCAATATGTGAGTCTGCTTGACATTAGAGTATACGTCTTTGGATACAGACTCATCTTTTATATTCTACCCGACTACAAATCACGCAAGCATCCACCCTTTCACATGAGAGACTATCGTGATAATTGCCTGTAAGATTAAGATCTGCATTCATTATTTTACGGCCCTTCCTAACCTACAACAACAGGACTTTGTGAACTTGAATTCACTTCTCTCTCTTACCTCCCACCATCCCCCCTACTTTTACTAATAAACCCATGTTCCCTGCTGATGGAAAATTGTCAGTTTACCTCGAGCTACAGGGGGCCTGGCAATCAGTTCTCAGAAAAGCGGTGCCAGGTGAACCTGCTGTGATAGGGGACTCTCGGGACGCTGGCCCACCTCTGCTTGACTGCAGGGGCTCTCCTCACCAATAAGTGACATGCCTGCTGCACAACAGAGTTGTTACCTGGCTTCAGCTTAACCTTACAGCAACCTTCTGCCTGGACCTGTGAGCGCCCCACAATCATGATCTTTCGCATCCGCACTCTTTAATTCTGCCAGGAAAAATGTGCAGAGGCTATGGCTTAAGTAAAATGACCTGTTGATAGAACATATCCCTCCAAACCTTTCCACACTTGACTGAGTAACTCATCAACTTGAATTCCCTTTTTCGGGGGCATCCCCGTGGCTCACTTTGCAGAACGTGTACCAATAAGGCTTAGACCTTTTCACGCAGCTGACCCGGGTTCGAATCCGACCTGCGGTCATCTGCGTATGCCCTTCCCTCTCTCCCTCCCTGCCCCCATGTCTCTGCGTATGCCCTCCCCTCTCTCCCTCCCTGCCCCCATGTCTCTGCGTATGCCCTCCCCTCCCTCCCTCCCTGCCCCCATGTCTCTGCGTATGCCCTCCCCTCTCTCCCTCCCTGCCCCCATGTCTCTGCGTATGCCCTCCCCTCTCTCCCTCCCTGCCCCCATGTCTCTGCGTATGCCCTCCCCTCTCTCCCTCCCTGCCCCCATGTCTCTGCGTATGCCCTCCCCTCTCTCCCTCCCTGCCCCCATGTCTCTGCGTATGCCCTCCCCTCCCTCCCTCCCTGCCCCCATGTCTCTGTCCAGCACATACTGTCCTATCAAATAAAGGCAAAAAGTCCCCCCCCTCAAAAAAACAACAACAACAACAACAACAACAACAAAATAATCAATTCCCTTTTTCGTTTTTGCCACAAGGATGATAGAATTGTGTCTTCTATTGAAGCTTTTCTTTCTACTATTTCGTGTGAATGCTTGCATGGTTTTGATTGTCTTGTTCTGTCTTGTAGTTCCAACGCCAACAATAGCACCAGGCATGAAAAACACAAAGGAAAGCTTTTGAGAATCCATCTCCCAGAAGAACTGTGAATGGGACACTTACTTACAGTGTTGGGGTTCACAAGTCTACATTACATTACATTTACATTTGATTGTCAATTGTGTCGGAACTATTAGCAATGCAAAACTGTTGGAATTGGACAATTTGCCTTTGGAAGGGATTCATGCCTATTCATTGTACGAGAATTTTGACATTAGACTATACATCATTGCATTGGAATCACACATTTCTATTGTTGTGGAGTAGGGAGATGGGGGAATGTTACAGACCAGATCAATCTGCTATTGTTTCCAGGAGCAGGCTGCCCTCAGTATAGGAGCAGGCTGCCCTCAGTATAGGAGCAGGCTGCCCTCAGTATAGGAGCAGGCTGCCCTCAGTATAGGAGCAGGCTGCCCTCAGTATAGGAGCAGGCTGCCCTCAGTATAGGAGCAGGCTGCCCTCAGTATAGGGCCATTCTGCTCTTTTATGCAGGTATTGTGGCCAGTGTGAGTCTGAACTCTGTGTCTGGCCTGGTGTCAGGAACCAAGGTGTCATCTGCTTGCTAATTACATTTCTCATGCAAAACCCTTCACATTGACTTGACCACATTTGATTTAATGAAGTGAATTAATGAGACCGCATTGAATTTAGAAATTGTTCAGATAGCAAGAAGATTATCAAGTGACCAGTTTGCTCCATGTCACAGTCTGCTTTGTTCCTTGTTTCTGTCTCTGTCTCTGTCCCCTTTCTCTCCCACTCAACAATAGCCTACTTTTCTCAGCTCAATTATTAATAGCTGGATCATTTGCACTCGGGTGGCATTTTACCAGTAATTAAATTAATATACAGGTCAATCTCTGGTTTATTTCACACGCTGTGCTCAAGGATTACGCTCGCAAATACACCTCTCATGTTTGAATATTCTATCTAATTGCTCTTGTTTCATTTTAATCAAGTTGGTTTTTTGTAGAATTAAGAAGACATACCTCTTGTCTGCAACTAAAAGTTGCTGTTATGGAATTACAATTCTCAACAAATATAACTCCTGTTATTATTGTTGTTGGTTATTTTCTTAATTCTATACTTCAGGGAGGCACCAGCTGAAGCCATTGCTTCCATAGAGATAGATGACCATGACAAAGACAGCCTGTCTGTCTTATCAGCTGTTTTCCCCTCTTGTAAAATGCCTCAGGACTTCCCTGGTTTGTCACAGCAGAACTGAGGGCGAGTTGACGTGTCAGACACCTCCCCAAAGTAACGGGAGAGAAAGGGGAGGCGATGATCATTTTAGCACCCTGGTGAAAAGCAACGCGGAGAACAAGTGGCACATAAAGCTTCCATAGGCTGCTGCTCTGATGCAGTTGGTGATGGTAATCCCCAAGAATGCCTCCCCTGCGTGCTGTTGTCTGTCACTTAATTAGCCTCCAGTTTTAGCACCACATGCTCCTCAGGTGTATTTGTTTGTTTGTGTGTGTGTGTGTGTGTGTGTGTGTGTGTGTGTGTGTGCGTGCGCGCACGTGTGCTGTGTGTGTGCGCGTGTGTGTTTGAGCTAGAGAAAGAGAGTGTGTGTATATGCAGGTGTTGTTTATTTTTTAAATTGCATTGTGTCATGTGTGTTTCGGTGGATATAGAGTTTATTCACACGTGTGTGTGTAACAGAAAGTGTGCGACTACACAATGTTGTTAACCCGTGTCAAATTATTTACCCATAATTACTCCAATTGTTAATTTATTGCTGCTTGTGATAAAATTGTGTAACTCACTCGAACTAATCACTAGTCTTTCGCCCCTTAATTTGAAATCAGGAAATGGAAGCCATTTTCTTCCTAAGAAAGGATATGGACACAGGAAGGTAAAGGTAGGGCAAGTCCTGAATGCCTTCTTCTCCTTCCCCACTTGAGATGAATTGATGTGTAGCTTCTGTGGCCCCTGGCTCTAATTTGTGAGCGAGGCTGAGCGGACGCTGTGTTGGATATTCATCACATCCCTTCATTTAATTCAGCCCCTCTGCCCAGGGTGCCAGGCAGCACAGAGCAGCATCTCCAAGCTGCATGTATAAACAATGTGCCAGCAAAGAGCAGCATCTCCAAGCTGCATGTATAAACAATGTGCCAGCACAGAGCAGCATCTCCACGCTGCATGTATAAACAATGTGCCAGCACAGAGCAGCATCTCCAAGCTGCATGTATAAACAATGTGCCAGCACAGAGCAGCATCTACAAGCTGCATGTATAAACAATGTGCCAGCACAGAGCAGCATCTCCACGCTGCATGTATAAACAATGTGCCAGCACAGAGCAGCATCTCTAAGCTGCATGTATAAACAATGTGCCAGCACAGAGCAGCATCTCCACGCTGCATGTATAAACAATGTGCCAGCACAGAGCAGCATCTCCAAGCTGCATGTATAAACAATGTGCCAGCACAGAGCAGCATCTCCACGCTGCATGTATAAACAATGTGCCAGCACAGAGCAGCATCTCCACGCTGCATGTATAAACAATGTGCCAGCACAGAGCAGCATCTCCAAGCTGCATGTATAAACAATGTGCCAGCACAGAGCAGCATCTCCAAGCTGCATGTATAAATGTGTATGTGTGTGTGTGTGTGTGTGTGTGTGTGTGTGTGTGTGTGTGTGTGTGTGTGTGTGTGTGTGTGTGTGTGTGTGTGTGTGTGTGTGTGTGTGTGTGTGTGGCTATGTGGAAAAAGATTGGCGGCCGAGTGACTTTGAGAAGTTGATCCATGTGTAGGGTATAAATGGCGGGAGGCTTCCTCTGTACCAGAACTCAGTTCATTAGCAGGAAACAGCATCCAGTTGGAGATATTGCGGTTGCGGAGTGGAGTGTGTAACCATTAAAAGGCTCCCCTAGTACTTTTTAGATGTCATAAAACACATTGCTCTCACATTGCTCTCACACTCATCTTTAGTGACGTGAGATCTTACGGCCCTCTTCCTCTGCAGACTGTGTTGCACATGATCCATGTGATCCAGCTGTTCAGTGCTTATAAGGCCTAGACCAAATGATGTGTCAGGAAATGTCTTAATAAGTAATGAGTCATGGCAGTGATTTCAGAACAGCTAAGAGGCCATTAGCATTGCGAGTGGCTAAGCAAGTCACTTATTGCAATTACAATACACTTACTGCAATTCAATTACCCCTGTAATAAAAAAATATATATAAGTGTTTAAAAGATTTGTATTTAATCAATAATTGATTTTTTTTTTAGCTTGAATCTATTAAACAGCAGCTAAGCAAAGTGGTTGCTATGTGGCACATGAGTGCCAGAGCATTTCCAGCTAGCACACAATTAACTGTTATGCCGTTACAGGTTTGCGTTTATTGGACAAGAACGGAGGACTGGAACTATCCATTTTCTAAAAACATGAAAGGCTTGCAGTGGAAGTCAATCATTGTTTGTGATGAGGATCTGCATCATTTCAAAGACAGTTGTAGCCATCTGCACAGTGGACATCATGTTAGGTTGTAGCCATCTGCACAGTGGACATCATGTTAGGTTGTAGCCATCTGCACAGTGGACATGTTAGGTGGTTGGGAAAATGGCGGCGGTGGATGCCTCGTCTTGGCCCTACTCCCAAAAGCCTCTGGTGGCTGCCGCAACATGGAGGCTGAGGAGGAGGCAGGGAGGAGGAGGAGGAGGAGGAGGAGGAGGAGGAGGAGGAGGAGGAGGAGGAGGAGGCAGGGCGGAGGAGGAGGACGAGGCAGGGAGGAGGAGGAGGAGGAGGAGGCAGGGAGGAGGAGGAGGACGAGGCAGGGAGGAGGAGGAGGAGGAGGCACGGTGGAGGAGCAGGAGGCAGGGCGGAGGAGGAGGAGGAGGAGGAGGAGGAGGAGGCAGGGCGGAGGAGGAGGAGGAGGAGGCAGGGAGGAGGAGGAGGAGGAGGCAGGGAGGAGGAGGAGGAGGAGGAGGAGGAGGAGGAGGAGGCAGGGAGGAGGAGGAGGAGGAGGAGGAGGAGGAGGAGGAGGAGGAGGAGGCAGGGCGGAGGAGGAGGAGGAGGAGGAGGAGGAGGAGGAGGAGGAGGAGGAGGAGGAGGAGGATGAGGAGGCAGGGCGGAGGAGGATGAGGAGGCAGGGCGGAGGAGGAGGAGGAGGAGGAGGAGGAGGAGGAGGAGGAGGAGGATGAGGAGGCAGGGCGGAGGAGGAGGAGGCAGGGCGGAGGAGTGGAGAGGGGAGCACAAGCTGTGAGTCTGAAAGAGGCCAGATTCAGCGGCTCAGACATACCCCAAACTCAAAAGCCTGGAAACACACAGGAGACATGGCTCTGGAGAAAGACCCTGGAAACAGACGGGAGACATGACCGTGGAGAAAGGGAACTGGAGAGAAAGAGAAGGAGCGATAGACGGGTAGAGCTGCTATATCCGCTGACTCAGGGGTGTAGAAAATAAAAACAAAAAGACAGGGAAATGCACCTGCATCGTCTATCGGCTTTCGTTTGCGACAGGAATGCATGTGCCTCCAGCTTTTCTGGAGGAGGGATCCGAAAGGGTGCGAGGGCCTCTGCTATGGGTGTCCTTACCATGAGAGAGAGAGAGAGAGAGAGAGAGAGAGAAGGCCTCTGCTATGGGTGTCCTTACCATGAGAGAGAGAGAGAGAGAGAGAGAGAGAGAGAAGGCCTCTGCTATGGGTGTCCTTACCATGAGAGAGAGAGAGAGAGAGAGAGAAGGCCTCTGCTATGGGTGTCCTTACCATATGAGAGAGAGAGAGAGAGAGAGAGAGAGAGGGCCTCTGCTATGGGTGTCCTTACCATGAGAGAGAGAGAGAGAGAGAGAGAGAGAGAGAGAGAGAGAAGGCCTCTGCTATGGGTGTCCTTACCATATGAGAGAGAGAGAGAGAGAGAGAGAGAGAGAGAGAGAGAGAGAGAGAGAGAGAGGGCCTCTGCTATGGGTGTCCTTACCATATGAGAGAGAGAGAGAGAGAGAGAGAGAGAGGGCCTCTGCTATGGGTGTCCTTACCATTATGAGAGAGAGAGAGAGAGAGAGAGAGAGAGAGAGGGCCTCTGCTATGGGTGTCCTTACCATATGAGAGAGAGAGAGAGAGAGAGAGAGAGAGGGCCTCTGCTATGGGTGTCCTTACCATATGAGAGAGAGAGAGAGAGAGAGAGAGAGAGAGAGAGAGAGAGAGAGAGAGAGAGAGGGCCTCTGCTATGGGTATCCTTACCATTATGAGAGAGAGAGAGAGAGAGAGAGAGAGAGAGAGAGAGAGAGAGAGAGAGAGAGAGGGCCTCTGCTATGGGTGTCCTTACCATATGAGAGAGAGAGAGAGAGAGAGAGAGAGGGCCTCTGCTATGGGTGTCCTTACCATAGAGAGAGAGAGAGAGAGAGGGCCTCTGCTATGGGTGTCCTTACCATATGAGAGAGAGAGAGAGAGAGAGAGAGAGAGAGGGCCTCTGCTATGGGTGTCCTTACCATATGAGAGAGAAGCCCTTTTCCCACATGCGCTTTGTACCGCAAAATGACCGGAACGTGGTGTAATGCCTGCATGTGGGAAAGGCGCCGTGCCGGTATAAGCGCGACCCCGTCGTCCCCGACATTTCACCAGTTTCGATCCAGTCAGAAGAGCGGTATGCTCTTAAGGGGACGCAAGTGGAAACGGGTCCACTCATTTTCCGCGACAGCGGTCCTTCAATCATGGGCGAAGTGTAGCCTACACACGTTGCTTAATGTTCCAGCGGGCATAATCTAATCATTCGCGCACATTAAAGCAAACTGGCGAAATGATCTTGTGATAGCCTAATAAGAGCAGTATGTCAGCTTGCTGATTTCCGAAGGCAAGCCGGACACATCAAACGAAGCCAGTCTGTAAAAAGTGCTTCAACGCGACGCAGGTGAACGGATAAACATCGAACCAGCAACTATTTCTCTCAGACACGGATCCCAACTTCTTCAAAGTGCATCATCTAATCATTCGCGCACATCAAAGCAAACTACTTCCACACATTTCGCTTCATGCATTTGCTTTCTCTACATACAGTACATAGGCTACAAGCGTTGGGCAGCTTGCCTTGCAAGCCTCTGCCATTCTCGCTTTGTCTGTCCTGTGTCAGGCTGCTGCAAAGTACGGAGGACTGAGTGAAGTTTTGCCGACCCCCCAAATAAGCTCCCCCCTCCCCCCGTCCCCCAACATACCGGCTATTTGACGACTAGATTCCCATATGCGCGCGCTAAGGTGTGAAGGGAAATTCAGGGAAATGTCCGATATTGACTTACAGGTAATTTTCCGGTACGCATGTGGGAAAAGGGCGAGAGAGAGAGAGAGGGCCTCTGCTATGGGTGTCCTTACCATTATGAGAGAGAGAGAGAGAGAGAGAGAGAGAGGGCCTCTGCTATGGGTGTCCTTACCATATGAGAGAGAGAGAGAGAGAGAGAGAGAGAGAGAGGGCCTCTGCTATGGGTGTCCTTACCATATGAGAGAGAGAGAGAGAGAGAGAGAGAGAGAGAGAGAGAGAGAGAGAGAGAGAGAGAAGGCCTCTGCTATGGGTGTCCTTACCATATGAGAGAGAGAGAGAGAGAGAGAGAGAGAGAGAGAAGGCCTCTGCTATGGGTGTCCTTACCATATGAGAGAGAGAGAGAGAGAGAGATGGGATGCAAGGGAGGGAGAGGCTGGAGGAGGGCAAATGGACAGAGTGGTGTGGGTTGTCCTTTGCGGTTCTAATGGAGAAATCAAATGCCAGTGACCCAAACTGACATCACTTCTTTGCTGTCTCTGTGACTTTGCTCTGTCTCTGTGACTCATCACTTTGCTCTGTCTCTGTGACTCATCACTTTGCTGTCTCTGTGACTCATCACTTTGCTCTGTCTCTGTGACTCATCACTTTGCTCTGTCTCTGTGACTCGTCTCTTCTTTGTTTCCATAAGAATCACACACTGTACGCCATTCAGTTACAGCTCCGCCACACACAGCAAAGCGCCGTCTTCCGCACTCTTCTGCATACGGAAAGGTATAGATTATGGGTACATTTTTCAAGGCACAATAAATTATTTAACAAAACATGGAGGGGGGCTTGACAACACAACCACTGCGGGTGGTAATTCAGAGCAAAAGAGAATTGGGAGCTGCTTGTGTTAACCGAGATGATGCTCTGTGGCTCAAATGCAGTGCAGAAATGTCACTGTGTCTGCCTTTCATGCTGAGGATGAAAATGAGATGTGTTGAAGCAAGACTTGCAGTGTTAACTCTGTGATAAACAAACACAACACCACATGCATACCCAATTAGAGTTTTGAGTAAAGGCCCTAATGGCAGAACAGGCATGTTTGGAAAGGTTTTGAGTCACAAAAACCACTGCTTGGCCCGTCTCCACGGCTTAATTTACCTTCAGCCCGTCTCCACGGCTTCATTTACCTTCAGCCCGTCTCCACGGCTTCATTTACCTTCAGCCCGTCTCCACGGCTTCATTTACCTTCAGCCCGTCTCCACGGCTTCATTTACCTTCAGCACGTCTCCACGGCTTAATTTACCTTCAGCACGTCTCCACGGCTTAATTTACCTTCAGCCCGTCTCCACGGCTTCATTTACCTTCAGCCCGTCTCCACGGCTTCATTTACCTTCAGCCCGTCTCCACGGCTTAATTTACCTTCAGCCTGTCTCCACGGCTTCATTTACCTTCAGCACGTCTCCACGGCTTAATTTACCTTCAGCACGTCTCCACGGCTTAATTTACCTTCAGCACGTCTCCACGGCTTAATTTACCTTCAGCCTGTCTCCACGGCTTCATTTACCTTCAGCACGTCTCCACGGCTTAATTTACCTTCAGCCCGTCTCCACGGCTTAATTTACCTTCAGCCCGTCTCCACGGCTTCATTTACCTTCAGCCCGTCTCCACGGCTTCATTTACCTTCAGCCCGTCTCCACGGCTTCATTTACCTTCAGCCCGTCTCCACGGCTTCATTTACCTTCAGCCCGTCTCCACGGCTTCATTTACCTTCAGCCCGTCTCCACGGCTTCATTTACCTTCAGCCCGTCTCCACGGCTTCATGTACCTTCAGCACGTCTCCACGGCTTAATTTACCTTCAGCCTGTCTCCACGGCTTCATGTACCTTCAGCACGCACCCTGAGTCATGTACTGCAGAGATTTGACACCGCTTTGTGCCCTGATATGTGCTTCATGTGGAATATTTCCAAATACAGTCTGCTGCAAGGTTGCTATTACTGTACAAAGACAATAAGATGTGGGTCTTGTCTAATTTGAGTATGTGAGATGAAAGAGTGCTCTCTCTCTTTTGGGCCGCGTTATTCCTTGGTGGAATCTCTCCATTGCATTGAAATGGTCCCTAAGCTCTGTCTCCAGTCTGCAGATTTCCAATGACGACTCTGAGGAACGAGGTTCTGCATGGCTGTGTGTGTGTGTGTGTGTGTGTGTGTGTGTGTGTGTCTGTGTGTGCCTTCTTTATTCACCTCTGTGTGTGTGTGTGTGTGGGGGGGGGGGGGGGGGGGATGTCTGCACACGCATTTTAAAAAGAGTAAGTAAACTTGGAAGATATATTAACACAGTGGTTCCCAAACTTTTTTCTTATGTACCCCTTGGTCTGTTTAGCCATGCTGTTAGTACCCCTCACTTAGGCATGTAGGCACAAGGAAACTGTGGCTGTGGTGGCTCTGTGGACGTACGATTCGCCTAAATCCATACAAAATATATTTGCAGCTGAACTGCCAGTGTTTGGGCTTGGCCTTTTTTTTCCTTTAGCTTCCCTAAACCTGAATCTGGAGTGACAACAACTGGATGTTTATTTATCTATGCTGGATGCTACTGTAGCTAGTTGGTTTGTGTGGTTTGACATGTAGTGTAAATTGACACCTGCTGGAAGTATATTGTAATAAGGTCTGCCCTCTTGTTGATTACATCTTATTTAGTCTTAATCTATTTGTCTTTAGCCGGCGCGGTCGTATTCGTCTTTGTCAGTATACGTAGCGGGGAAACTTGTGTCAAACTGTCCATCTTGCTTAAGTGAAGATAACCTGTCTCTCCAGAGGTGTTCTAATATGGCAGATGGCACTAATTATCAAGGGTCTCACTCACACACACACACACACGCACGCACGCATGCACACACACACACACACACACACACACACACACACACACACACACACACACACACACACACACACACACACACACACACGGGCACAAAGTGTCTGAGGTTATTCACAGGGTGGCAGTACCTCTTAATATAGCTTCTAATATATTTTGTGAAAATCATCTTGATTCCAGAGTTCACACGTATCAGAGGAGGCAATTAGTCGATGTGTTGTATTGAGAGCATGCAGGCTGCACAGTGATTTTAATTCTCTGTGTTGAATATTGGCTCCAACAACTCGCCCTCCTCAACAGATTGATTTGAGTTCTATTTCTGTGCAAGAGCTGTTGAGTTTCATCATTATACTCCAGTATCAGCACTTGACCACTCACACCTCCAACGAAATATGGATTGAATTGTGCTCTCTTTGAATATTCACCTGGTCTATTACTGTCTCTTCTCTTACCCCCCCACTCTCCACACACACACACACGCACGCACGCACGCACACGTGCTTCCGCACGCGTGCTCCGCACACAGTCTCTAGGGCGTAGTCTCAGCCATGTTAAAATGTCCCCCTCTTAACAGTGGCTGCAGTTCCTGACTCTGCATTAACCTTTGCAGTGGTATTTAATTAAAGGTCCACACCTGCACCACCTCCTCCTCCTCTTCCTCCTCCTCCTCCTCCTCCTCCTCCTCAGCAGAGCCGGGGCTAGCTGAAGGCATGCTGCACAACTGTGGCAATTAGCATGACCTTAAAAACGCCACCGCTGCCCTCACACTCACACGCCCCCACCACCACCAGCACTCCGCTCTGCCCTGTGGACCAGCAGCTCCCCCTGTCCTTCCTCCTGACCCTGCTGTGCTCTGGCTGCACTCAAGCTCAGTGGGGTCTAACAGATTACGGTGGCCCCCGGAAGGCCGCATCAGGACACTCAGAGAGGTCACGGGGTCCTTAAGGGGACGTCCTCGTGTCCTAACCCCACATCGTCACCCCTCAAGCGGGGTGCAGAAGAGACTGCTGCTGGATTCGAATTGCAGCTCTTGGAGGCGGCTTCACCTAAAGGGATGCTTTGACATTTTGAATTTGAGCTGATTATTACATTTCTTCATTTGTTCTTTAAGTTTCCCCTTAACTGGATTGTTAACATTGAATGTTTGCAGCTAGCCATACTTGGTTTCAGTAAAGAATACAATCATCAATACCCTAAGTTTTTTTTTATTAAACTATGGACGAATGTAACAAGAATGTTACAATGTGATTAGGAAACAACAACAATTTGGAAAAATCCACAGAATATGCATAAAAAGTCCCCCCGTGGTTCTTTGGCCATAATCGTATACGAGGGATCAGCCGAGCAGCATTTTGGTAAACAAACCGCGTCACTGGGTGGCAACGGCAATGGAACCCTATGGAGCCCAAGTGGCGCGAGGCTTGAGTGGCTGACTCTAGCCAGTTAACTCTGTTTACATTTTAAAAACTGCTAGTTTTTGAGATATTAACGTTTGTTTGGCACAACTCATACGATTAACTGCCCCGGCGTTCCGCATTTCTGGGTGGCAAGTGACGTCACGCTGATTCGTCCTATACTATTGGCAGGTTCAATACATTCATGCTACATTGCAGGCAGAGGTTGATCAGTAGTTGTCCCTAAATGAGCAAATCTATATTAGAACTGTAGCGAACTGAGCAGGTTTAGATCCGGCGATCTCTCACACTCGAGGCGTCTGCCATATCCAGTCGGCTAAAGAAGGCCAAGCCCGCTAGCCAAGCGGACATGTTGGAGCTGAGTGTTACAGTGTTTCAGAGTTACGTAAAGTAAGGTACAGTGCAGTGGCTGCTATGATAACAGCATTGTTATTGACCAGATAATTGCCTTGAATAGAGTCACAAGCCCACACATGATTAGTCACTCACATGTGCACACATGCACACATACAGGTATGCATGTGTGTGCACACACACACACACACACACACACACACACACACACACACACACACACACACACACACACACACACACTCAAACCCATACACACACACACACACACACACACACACACACACACACACCTCACTAGCCTTGGTCGACGCCCTGTGAGGTCAGGAGTGCCAGTACCCCTGTGGTTGCCTGCCCTATGGTAGCATGCTTGGGCAGCTTTTTTCTGTCAGCTTGGATGACTCCTTGACAGGGTGTTTATTTGGATTGGCAACTTGTTTTTTATTTGAATCGATACGCAGGGCAGAGGATCAGGAGAGGGTGGATGGGCAGAGTGCCGATCAACCCTGACATGAAGAACGTGTTGACAATAGTGAGCTGGAGCGGAGGAGAGACAGACAGGTGGAGGGAGACAGACAGGTGGAGGAGAGACAGACAGGTGGAGGAGAGACAGACAGGTAGAGGAGAGACAGACAGGTGGAGGAGAGACAGACAGGTGGAGGAGAGACAGACAGGTGGTTTCCCAAATAGAAAGACTACATAATGGGGCTTTACATGCATACAGTATATAAGCCTATCGCTGCCGTTCATGGATTTGCTTCGCTTGAGACACTTGATCGTATGAACACACATTTTCAGCAGAACTGCTTGATTTGGAAAAGAGGGAAAATGTAAGTTTTCCTTCCACTGGTCACGATAAGTTCTGAAATGATGACAGAAACCACACCATGGTGCTCGCATCTCTCCTCCCAGCCAGCCTCCAAACAAAGGAAAAGGAGGATTATTTTCCTCATTCGCAGGGAATAAACAGAATAAACAGGAAGGAGAAGCTGTTTTTCTGCAGATCACTTAGCCCCCAGCATCGCCCAGGGAACAGCTAATAAAATGTCATCAGAGTGAAATGAGAGTTAAGTGGAGGGGAAAGAGCTGAATATTCACATTCATTTGGCTGACAGCTGGGGGACTGCACTCACTCATGGCTGCATTGATATGCATTGCATTATGCGCTCCTCACCCCTTCGCGTTGACAATCAACAGCTTTAACACCTCGCTTTAATTTAATTAAAGGTGTGATTGTCAGGGTGAAAACTTCATTTGCACACGCACATGCACATTCACATTCACGTTCATGTGTGCCTGCCCATGCTCACACAAAACACAAGGGTCACTGTAGATGGAGGAAGTCCAATTATCTCTGTCTAGATCATTAGAGGAGTTAAACGGTCATCTGAGCAGAGCACAGAGGAAAAGACTTTCTCCATCACCAAACTTTGGAAAGTTCTCACAGCCGGAGGCCCTGAGGCTTTTCCTCCCAATCTGGGCAGAAGCTGCCCCGAGGCACTGCGCTGGGATCAGCATTCCCCTTTCCACATCCTTCTGTAGAGAAATGCAAACTTAACCTGAATCAGTGTCTAGAGTGAGAACTTTATCCCATCCCATCTGACATATGAGAACGGGCTTTTGAGTGTCAGTGTCTTGGTGTGGGTAAGTGAAGAGGACAAGATATATACTTCTGGCAACGTTTGTGTTTTTGTGCTCCATAAATGTATGGTGAGAAAAAGGAGGTAATCTGAAAGTCAATTCACGTTCACGGGGGGGACGGGGGGTGGGGGTGGGGGGGGGGGGGGGGGTCGCCATGTTTATGCTCACCATACAATTTTATATTCAGTCAGTTTCAGTTTTGTATTCAGTCGTATTTATAATGCTGCCTTACTCCACTCAAGAGAAAACTCACATACTGTATGAGCCACACAAACAGATGCAACACAAATCAAGCAAGTATCAAAAGATTCTACAATACATGGTTATCTTTTAATCTGTGTTTGAAAGGTGGCCTTGGTGGCATCTGGGAAACATGAAAGGATGACAGAGAGGAGGAGAGAGGGAGGTGATGAAAGTCTTGGTAAGGTTTTCCTAAACACTCTCCCTCTTTCATCAAAGAGATTACTGACTGATCCAGACCTTAATGACCACAGTGTTTTAGGCTCTGATCTGTGGTCAGTTTGCAACATGTCCAACTCCAATTGATCTGCTCTAATGAACAAATACATACTTTTCAGTTAATCATGCAGCTCGGTGACATCAGCTCTAAAGATGACTCTGCCTCAGGTTGGCTTTATACGGGGAGTGGATACATTTATCCAGAGGTGGAAAGTAACTACGTACACTTACTCACTGTACCGTAATACAATTTTGAGGTACTGTGACATTACTTGAGTATTCCTATTTTGTCACACACTTAATACTTTTACTCCCCTATACATTTCAGTGGGATATATTGTACTGTTTACTCCAGTGCATTAGTCTGATGGCTGTAGTTGCTTTGCAGAGTAACGTCTTACACACAAAACATATGATAAGCTCATAATGCATGATGCATTGTTAGAGTTTCAAACTACCCAACAGTATATGGATTAGTTAGACCAACAATATTAAATACTACAAGTTAATGTATTCATTATTTAACATCCAATCTTCCAAATGAGGAATTTTACTTTTGATATAAGTACTCATAACTCTGTGCTAGTCATGGATTGGCCATAATAAACATGTTTCAAGCATAAGGATGATCATAAGTGTACATGGTACCAGAGTACCTTACCGCATATCTTGGACACTCGGGTCAGAGCTCTCAACTGATCACCACCTGGTGGTGAGTTGGGTCAGATGGTGGGCGAAGCCTCTGGACACAGACCTGGCAAGCACAAACGTGTAGTGTGGGTGAACTGGGAAGTTCTGGTGGAGGCCCCTGTCCGGGAGACCTTCAACTCCTACCTCTGGCAGAACTTTTCTGGCATCCCGGTGCAGATTGGGGACATAGAACCAGAGTAGTCAGTGTGCAAAGCTTCCATTGCTGACGCTGCGGCTGGGAGATGTGGTTTCAAGGTTGTTGGTGCCTCAAGGGGTGGCAAGAAGGAGGCTTTCCAGGCTACTATCCCAGGAGACTCCAGAAACAAGGTACCGACAGCCGACAGGCCAGAAGGACAGCAGCAATAGATGTTGCGAAGGCAAAGCAGTGGTGTTGGAGGAGTTCGGAGAATCCATGGAAAAGGACTTTCGGTGTGCGCCAAAGCGCTTCTGGCAAACCGACGCCTCATGAACCTGATTAACCGACCCTCTATAATAGAGGCAGAGCTGGAGGCTGATGGAGGAACGACCTCAATTTCCCTCCCTGGAGGAAGTCACTGAGGTAGTCAAACAACTCCACAGGGGCAAAGCCCCGGGGATAGATGAGATCCGTCCAGAAAGGCTGAAGGCTTTGGGTGTTGAGGGGCTGTCATAGATTAAAAAAGGGGACCAGAGGATGTTTACCAATTACAGGAGTCTCACATTACTCAGCCTCCCTGGGTCCATCTACTCCATGGTGTTGGAAAGGAGGGTCCGGCCGGTAGTCGAACCTCAGATTAAAGAAGAACAATGCGGATTCCATCCTGATCGTGAAACAAGGGACTAGCACTTTATTCTCGTAAGGATCCTGGAGGGGGGTGAGTATGACCATTCGGTCTACATGTGATTTGGAGATTTGGAGAAGGCCTATGACTGGGTCCCCCTGGGAGATACTGTGGGAGGTGCTGTGGGAGTATGGGGTGCGGGGGTCACTATCGGGGGCCATCCAATCTCTGTATTCCCAAAGCAAGAGCTGTGGCCGAATTCTCTGCAGTAATTCAGACCTGTTGTTGGCCTTTGCCAGGGCTGTGCTTTTTGTCACCTATCCTGTTTGTGATATTCATGGATAGGATTTCAAGGCATAGTCTTGGAGGGGAGGGGTTTCAGTTTGGTAGGTTTAGGATTGCATCATTGCTTTTTGCGGGTGATCTGGTCCTGATGGCATCGTCGGTCTGTGACCTTCAGCAGGCACTGGATGGGTTTACAGCAGAGTGTGAAGCGGCTGGGAGGAGGATCAATCTCTCAATCTGAGGCCATGCTTCTCAGCAGGAAAGCGGGGGTTTGCCCACTCCGAGTAGGGAGCGAATCCTTACCGGGTGTTTGCCCACTCCAAGTAGGGAGCGAATCCTTACCGGGTGTTTGCCCACTCCGAGTAGGGAGTGAATCCTTACCCCAAAGCGGTTTTCCCACATGCGCCTTTTACCGCTAAATGACCGGAACGCGGTCTAATGCCTTCATGTGTGAAAGTTGTTGTACCGGTATAAGCGCGACCCCGTCGTCAAGGACATTTCACCAGTTTCGAGCCAGTCAGAAGAGCGGTACGCGCGATAAGGAACACAAGTGTAGAACGGGTCCAGTCATTTGCCGCGACACCGGTCCTTCTCTCATGGGCGAGGTGTACACACGTTGCTTAACGTTCACTTCCAGCGTGCATCATCTAATCATTCGCGCACATCAAAGCAAACTACTTCCACATTTCGCTTCGTGCATTTGCTTTCTCTACATACATACAAGCGTTGGGCAGCTTGCAAGCCACTGCCATTCTCGCTGTGTCTGTCCTGTGTGGCTGCTGCGAAGTGCGGAGGACTGAGTGAAGGACTGGCCTCTCTCGAGCAGAGAGGGGAGGGGGGAAATCGGCTGTGTTTGTTACGCTGGCTTGACGCTGCTCTTAAGTCAAACGAGTGTGATTTATTGTGTGACAAGCGAACTTATTTCACCATCGGAGTTTTGCCGATCCCCAAAATAAGCTCCCCCCTCCCCCGCCCCCCAACATACAGGCAATTTCGCTGCTATATTCCCACATGCCAGCGCTCAGGTGTGAAGGGAAATTCCGGGAAATGTCCGATATTGACTTACAGGTAATTTTCCGGTACGCATGTGGGAAAACGGCTCAAGTGACAGACTTCAAGTATCTCAGGGTCTTGTTCTTGAGTGAGGGGTCGAAGGAACAGGTGGGCCAGAGAATCGGCCAGAGAATCGGAGCAACGAGAGTGGTATAGAGAGGCAAAGTGGAACGTCACTTCCTGCTTCAGCACTGTACCAGAGATTTTCATCTGCCATTTATTTTCCCATAGACATTTCATAAAGTCGAACCAAACTTAAAAAAACAATATATTATATTATATAATGAATATTATATTTTCTTTAAACCCGCATTTCTTTTATGTTTTGGTCCCAGTGAAATGTTATGCGATCTCTCCTGTTTGTTTCTAAATATATCTGTACCGTTTGGTTTGAACCAGTAAAACTATTTGTATACGCATTTTATGAAATGTGTATGGGAAAATAAATGGCGGATGAAAATCTCTGGTACAGTGCTGAAGCAGGAAGTAGGTGGTCACTTTGTCTCTCTATTGTGTTCACTTTACCACACTGTTGTGACAAAAAGAGAGCTGAGTCAGAAGGTAAAGCTCTAGATCTACCAGTCAATCTTCCTCCCAACCTTCACCTATGGTCATGAACTAAGGGTCATGAGTGACATGATGAGATCACAGATACAACCGGCCAAAATGGGTTTCCTCTGGAGCGTGGCTGGCATCTCCCTTAGGGATAAGATGAGAAGCTCCGTAACCTGTGAGGGAGTCAGAGTAGAGCTGCTGCACCTTCGCATAGGAAGGAGCCAGTTGACGTGGTTCCGGGATCTAGTAAGGATGCCTCCATGGTCAGGTTTTCCAGGCACGCTCATCTGGGAGGAGGCCATGCCCGAAGACCAGGTGGAGTGATCACATCTCCACGCTGGCCTGGGAATGCT
>NC_139627.1:35168830-35171330 GCF_964638095.1 Poromitra crassiceps | reverse complement strand
AAAGGCTATGAAAATGGCAAGTTAATTAATCCACACACAAGTCTTTTCTCTCCTCTGCTCCTTTTCTCCTCCCTTCCTCTCCACACCAGGTGAGCACTGCCATCCACCCCATCCTCTTTTTGTTATCCTTTTAGAAACTCTGTCCATCCCAGATGACTGTTTCCTGTGGGTTTGCAAAAGCAGATAGGTGTGCATGGAGTGAAGAACAATACCCCCTTCTCCATGGCCCTCTGTACCCCCTGTAGGAGCCTCATCTTTGGGATTGTAATGTAATGAGTGGCCCCTGAAACAAAGGGCCTGATGGGCCTAGCAGCTCTGTGGCTCCCCGGGACCACAGCATTGTTATTAGGATCCCCAGGAGTGTTTGTGCACAGGCACACTCTGCCCGCCTGCCTCTTCATGTGGACAAGCACCGACAAAGACATAAATACAAAGAAAATATAAAGATCTAATAATGCTGCCAGAAATGACCGTCACTGAACATATATTTTCTTATGCTTTTTATGCAGTTATTGGAATAATTCTTAGAGGTGCTTGCTAACCACAGCAGTGTGATTTTTCTTTTTACACGTCATGCATACATATGTGTATCCATTGTAGCCTGGGGAGCTGTGACCCTATTCTATATAGTGTGTCTGTGTTGATGGATGACACAGGTCACCTACGGCTTAAACTTTAGCTGGAGAGGTCCCATTATTGCCCTCTCCATCTCCCCCCAATATTGTCCTTGTCCACAGTGACAATGGGCCACCAGCGGCTCTGACACTCATCACCTGTTAGCCAGACTCATGCATATGAATATAACACTCTGCCCTGTGCTCCGGCCTGCAGGACGGCCTGTGACACTCAGGCCCTGTTTACACGGCAACGCTCCCTGCATAAAACGGCAAACTTTTTTAGCGTTAGTGCCTTCCTTTTACACGGGAACGGCGTTCTTGGGGCATGAAAATGCAAAAAAGTGAAAACAGACCCCAGAGTGGAATTCTTTGATACCGCCGCCCCTTACTGTTGCTGTGTAAAGTGGCGAAACGCAATTCAGTTGATGACACAGCCCCCTTCACCATGGAAGACAATGCTAGGCAAAAGGAGCATTGAACTAGCCCAATGCAGCCTTAGTTATGGCACAGGCACAATTAATTGCATTGACATTCAACAAACATGATAACAATTTGCTAAAAACACAATCTGTGTTAAGTGCCCGCTACTAACGTCGCACATAGCCTATTAATCACTGTCTCCCGCATTGAATAATTAAAGACAACTCACCATGATGCATTTCCTCAAGTCCCAATTGTGCTGCAAAGAAAACATGTATTTTTGATGTTGCTTTACTGGGTTTTTATTCTGTAATCCAATCTGGAGCAGTTTGCCATTTGTGACTGTCACTCTATCGCGTGGAAAATTAATTCAAAGTTTAATCCTACAAAGCTAAATCAAGCCTGTTGGAAAAAGACAGAATTGAGGAAGCTACGCATTTTTATCTTCAAAATAAAAGCCGAAATGTATAACTGTGTAAATAAAAATCAGGGCCGTAGACTCACTAGGTGTTAAAATTGACTTTTAGTTGTCTGTGTTATGTCTTCTGTGTATTTCGGATCACACACAAAAAAACTTTGCAACATGCATCAATGAGGCTATTAGTTTATTTAATTACCATTATTGTGAAGGTTTTAACCAGAAGTTTCAATGTTATTCTGGCTCACAATCGTTATCACAAACAGTGTGTATAAAAGCGAAATCAAATGTGAGAACGCAATGCCAGTTTGCCGTTTTATGCTTAGACCGTTGTCATCTAAACATGGCCTCTGCCCTGCGCTCTCGCCTGCAGGACGGCCCCCTCTGCCCTGCGCTCTGGCCTGCAGGATGGCCTGTTCCATTATGAATGACACTCTGCCCTGCGCTCTGGCCTGCAGGATGGCCTGTTCCATTATGAATGACACTCTGCCCTGCGCTCCGACCTGCAGGACGGCCTGTTACAGGGCAATGGGCATGGCTGTAGATTTGGACAATGGCACACCAGAAAAAGACACGGCCATCACTGAGAAACATTTGTGCAAGATCAAAGTGTGAAACAGTATTTGGGGATAAAATGGGGGTAAGCTTGGGAGAAATCACTGTATGGAAATGCCTCTCTGCACGTTTTATGCTTTATGGAAAATGTTATTTATTGGGGCGTCCCGGTGGCTCACCTGGTAGAGCGCGTACCACAAAGGCTCTGTTCCTCATGCGGGCGACCCGGGGTCCCCTGTCGCATGCCATCCCCCCTCTTTCTCCCCACCCTCCCTGTCTGCCCACTATCCTCTCAAATAAAGGCAAAATGCTTAAAAAATGCATTGCTCACAAATGGCACACTGACATCAACATTGTGATGATTAATGTGAAAAGACAATTGTTGACAACTGTCAAGTGTGTTAGGTAAATATTTCATATCTGAGCTACAGTGAGTGCCACTATGGGATTCTTTGTGAGCCGCTTATGTGATTAGGTGTGTGTGTGTGTG
>NC_139627.1:35156330-35158830 GCF_964638095.1 Poromitra crassiceps | reverse complement strand
GCATCTAGTCTGCGGAAAGTACACGAATAAGAAATTCGTTAAGCAACCTAGCAATGAATGCTAGCAGATAGCAAGTAATAGTTTAGCAAATTATCAGAAAATAATGTTACTTTATGACATTTTAATAATGTTAGTAGACACACGTAACTGTATAGATACCATACATGTAATGTGACGCTCATAACATGGCGGGCCATTTAACGTTATCTAACATAGCAGGCTGGAGGCTCACACCACACCATGGTCTCTTGGCCAGGCCCCGGACAAGACGGTGGTCGGCTGGCTGGACTGCTACTCGCCCATACCTTCGGGCTAAAAGTTATTATATATTTTGTTTTTCTGGACCATTTCACCACTGCAACCAGCCAGCTAGCGAGCTAGCAAGCTAGCAACCAGAAGCGAACAACAAGATGGCAGTCAATTTGAGCCATGGATGTATTCAAGCCAAGCCTATGAGACAAATTCGGAAACTCCCCCGGCAGCCGCTAGGGGCAGCCGCCCCCTCTCCCCGTCCTTCAGTGTAGAATTAATCCATTCAACCAATCAACAATGAGCAGGAAGCGGGAGATTCAAGCCTCATTTTCTGGTATCAAAACCCAATGGGCTCACTTTATCCAGATCTATTATATACTATCTATGTCTGACATGAAGTGGCTCATATCCTTATTTTATGATACTGACATAAATGTGACCCGCTCTATACCTCTGTCAGCCATCCATTGCTGTGTTTTCCATCCGGGGACTGACATCCGGGCACTCAGAGCTCAGACATTCCATGGCATGTTAAACACCGTAGGATGGCTGGATATTTATCTGATTTCGATAATATAGATGATGCATTTAAATTCGATGGCCTGCCCGTATTTATTTGAGCCGGTCCGGAATAACGGCATTAGGTTTACAAATTGAGGAGCGGAGGAACGGGAGCTTCTGTACTTCTACAGTATCTCTACCAATGTGACAGCAGACAGAGACAGTATCTCTACCAATGTGACAGCAGACAGAGACAGTATCTCTACCAATGTGACAGCAGACAGAGTATCTCTACCAATGTGACAGCAGACAGAGACAGTATCTCTACCAATGTGACAGCAGACAGAGACAGTATCTCTACCAATGTGACAGCAGACAGAGACAGTATCTCTACCAATGTGACGACAGACAGAGACAGTATCTCTACTAATGTGACAGCAGACAGAGACACTAGTATCTCTACTAATGTGACAGCAGACAGAGACAGAGTGAACACGTGTTTTGTCAAACTCTAAAATAGACATTGAGCTTTCCATTGTCTCAGTATTCAAAGAATGTCTTGATTTTTTTAACTTTAACTTCAACAAAAGAACAAATTTGATTGCAGAAAGGGATTGATTGATTTTTGTTAAACTCTCACATAATACTAATACAGTAAACAGTACATAATGTGGGGTGTATGTGTTTGGGCATGTATTGTGTGTGTGTTTGTACCCGGAGAATTCTGTTTTCTCCTGGGCCTTATTTCCAGCTTTGTTTATGCTTTATAACTCACCCAGAACAGACATTTTTGACTTGACTTGATATTTGTTTATTTGGACGGGACAATGCAAAATTAATGAACACATTGGACATGAAGCAGATGTGTAACCATGTGTTACCACCTTTGTAACCACGTCTGTAGGATGGCTGATATTTATATATATATATATATATATATATATATATATATATATATAACCCCCCCCCCCCCCCCCATTTTTATCCCACATTAGTGCTAATTTTAATTTATTTATCCTGGTTGCTGCTCCACCCTCTGCCGATCTGGGGATAGCCGAAACTGGCTCCATGCTTCCGCCGAGACATGGGCAGTTAGCCAGCCGCTTCTTTTCACCTGACAGGGGAAGCTTCACCGGTAGGACATAGCACGTGGGAGGATCACGCTATTCCAACGAGTTCCCCTCCCTCCGAACAGGCACCCTGAACAACCAGAAGGAGGCACCACTTCAGCAACCAGGATATTGCATGTTTTTGGTGTGGGGTTCCTATATGAAGGAAACCCCCAGGGGAACATGCAAACTCCACACAGAAAGGCCCTTTTTGACGACCCCACCTGGGCGGTAGGCACTCGAGGACATGCGGACGGGCACGCATTCCTTCAGCGCTCACAGCGTCCTAGGTGGGAATCGAACCCAGGACCTGATATTTATCTGATTTCGAGAATATGGACGCTGCATTTTAATTTGATAGCCGCTCATATTTATTTGAGCCGGACTGACATCATATGGATGACAAACTGAGGAGCGGGGGGAATGAGAGCTTGTATCTCTACCAATGTGACGGACAGCAGACAGAGGCAGGCTGAACACGCTGGCTGCAGCAAGGTAAATACAGCCTTCATTTTCTCATTGTCTCTATGATATAAAAAGATATGAGCCGCTGCGTGGCAGAAAATAAGCTATCTACAGTAGGTAAATAATGCTTTGCATTTGCCCCTATGACCTCGTCCATTTCACCGCACGTTCTA
>NC_139627.1:35143830-35151330 GCF_964638095.1 Poromitra crassiceps | reverse complement strand
GATCATGTGATCGGGGACTCTTTGACAGGATGCTGTTGTTGCTGTTGATCATGTGATCAGGGACTCTTTGACAGGATGCTGTTGTTGCTGTTGATCATGTGATCGGGGACTCTTTAACAGGATGCTGTTGTTGCTGTTGCAGCACCGAGTTAGGGAAGATTCTGGATGTGGAGAGGACATGGCATCGTCGTGGCAAGGACGTGGCGAAGTTGGAAGCGAAAGCAGGAACGGGTAGCCACGTGGCTGGACTCAGTTATGAATAACGAGTCGGAAGGGGAGTCGTTCTAAGCTTGTGAGATTCGAACATGGTTTATCAGAGGTTCGTATGGGCTTAAAGATGAGCTGAACCCAAGTGGCGCGAGGGTCGGTCACGTATCAGACTGAAAACAGATATTGCCTGAGATGAAAAAGGGTTGAGAGGCGGGCCATAGCGTGTCGATGATTTGATTTGACAGTTCTGGGCACAGGAGTTGGCGTTGACCAATCCTGGCGTGTTCCGCCCCCAAATCGAGCGTGTTGTGGCGCTATGCAAGTGGGCTTCGGGAGAACAAGGCAGCCGGCTGCTTCCATGTAGACCGGTGCGGACATGCCGAGGCAAGAGTGCTGCCTGCCGGCTTGGAGCGTCAACTAGCCACGGTAAAGACCCGCGGTAAATACAATATTCCTGGAATGCGAGTTTAACGAACCAGTTACATCCTATGCATTTTACATCAAATTAAGACATTACCGTTTGCTTTATTTTGTATGTTACATACTTATTGGCCAAGTTATTAGTTGGTTTATGGGCTAGAAATTCTGCCAGGTTACAGGCCTGCAGAATTGTCTCCTCGAAATGAAGATTGCTTGACAGCTGTCATGTTGTGATGTGATTGGTTGAAATGGGGTAGAAATTTTATAGTACTAGATGACTGTTATGAATAAAATCTCGAAAAATGAAAAATTTTGATGTGGAAAAAGTGGGAAAAACTAAAACTAAAGAAATTTGCATTACATACATTATTAAATAGGTGCACTGAATACCCAGGTATGTGAACTAAACACACACGCACGCGCACACACACACACACACACACACACACACACACACACACACACACACACACACACACAAACACGCACGCACGCACGCACACGCGCACACAGACACACACACACACACACACACACACACACACGTATAACCCCATGGAAGTTTGATTTTTCTCTTCTAATATCGAAAGTCTCTGGAATTATTAATAACCTTTTTTTCTCTCTCTGTCTCAGTTTGGTGAGATAACAAATTAACGCTTCCCAGAGAAGCAGGGGCTGCATTAAGAATCCCAAGTTCCCCTCCATTCTGAAGTGTGAAAATATTCCAGGGGGCAGCTTCATTATAAGCAGGGCTAGACGATGAAACGATTCCCCTGTTCTCGTCTCTCAGGGGGATTTAATTAGGAAGAGTGAGACATGCGCAACCATCTACCACAGGTAATCACAGGTGAAATATCATATCATTTACACAACACCCTAGAAGATGAGTTGCAATTTGGAAGGAAATGTAATGAATTGAATCATAAAGATTTTGATTACGACAGACAGTAAGCGATATGTATAATGATGCTGACAGAGTTTGAATCCTACTATTGTATTAATGAGGAAAATTCTGTCCTGTCTGTTTGCATCCATTTTTCTCCTCAATGGGTTGGCCAATCAATCTGAAACTGCACATGGGCCTTGAGCATTGACATAGGTAGGGACTGACGAGCTTTTCCTTTCTTCTTTTTTATTTTCCCAAATTTAAGCTGTTTAGGAGCATTTTTGGCAAGTCTGCAAGTCTGGAGTTGTGGCGCGCACATTCCCAGAAGTCTGCACGTAGTTGTGGGACACGTGGACTAGTTGGAAATAATGGATGGGATATTAACAGCATTAACCAGTCAAACTGGACTGAATATTTTATTAAATTAACTGATGAAACATCCAGAGTTCTTATTTGTTCTGTTTTAGATATCCTCAGAAATGTAGGCTGTGCAAACTCATTTACACATTGTGTGTCAATTGTGTGCACACATTGTGTGCAGTGGTGATGTATAGATGAATTAATCAAGCATATTGATCGCCGCAGCGGTGATGCAGAGTGTGGATTTTTAATTAGTGCATGCTTGAGTGTGTTAAAACTCCTGAGTGGAACCAAGTGGAACTGAGCACGTCAGCAGAGAACACAGCTCAGTGTCCCTCCACCACCGCTCCCACTGCTCCCATACCAAACCATGGATTAACTCCCCATGTTCCATTCTCTGCCTGGAAACTAGGCCGCCATTTTGGGCCAGCCCAATCTTTCCTGCCCTTCATTTTGAATGGGCGGTAGGCACACTGGGCCCATACTAACCCCACTGTGTGTCCATTCATTTGTCCTCCCCCGAAGGCCCCTCTGAGGGCAACTCCTCCGGACCCCCACAGATACTCATACTCAGAGCTCATTTCATGTACCACGTCTCTTCATAAATATTTCACAGTTCCGTGATCAAAGCCCACCTCTCTCCGCTCCTGTTTGGCTAATTGCTTTGGCTGAAATACAGTGGATTTGAGGCTCGCGCGTCCTCCGCAGTGAACAAGCTAATATGCACAGAGATGGTATCTCGGGAATGATGATTCACACTCATTTAACTACATTTTACATTTCAAGGATCAGGATTTGCAGCCATGTGTTTAGTTGAAGAACAGATTCTATAGGTTTGTTTTCAGAGAGCAGGGCATCTCTGTGTTGAATGTAGACATTGAACGAATATCAGCAGGTATCTTCAGGCAGATGTGGAAAAGTATCTTATACTGTATGTACCACATGATCAGTGTATTTGGATAATGCTGTCACTCCATTAGTGGCTGTGCTCCTGGTCCATATGCTGTCCACCTGTCTCAATAGTCCTTCTGTCCACCTGTCTCAATAGTCCTTCTGTCCAGCTGCAGATAGGAGAAGACTGCTGTCAAACCACTGTTTATTTTCCCTCTCAGAGGCCCACCCTGGTCTGTATGGGACAGTGTGGTGCTAACTAGGACACTCAGGCATGTGGGCTATGCATAATAGTGAAGATGGTGAATACGTCTGGTATTAGTACTCTATCACTTTAAAGTCGAGCTGAAATGAAAAATTCATTTTTAACTATATCAGATAACATCCCTATTTATACAGTGCAGCTATTTAACAATGTATGACATTTTGGTTTTGGGTTTTTTTTCACATCGAAAGTCAACCATGCTCAGTTCATTCATATATCTACAGTGTGCTGACGTCAGGTAGTACTATACAATTTCAACCCAATTTCAACCAATAATGTCATGACAGCTGTCAATAAATCTTCATAGCTAGGAGGAAATTCTGGGCAGGCAACATGGCTCCTCTCTACCCTGTTTCAGTCAGAATACATCACGATAAAGAATCGGAGACCCTGGGAATCCCCTTTCAGCTCGACTTTTATATGTCAGGTATAATAAGCCGCAAGCATTCTTCGATTTAATGTGATGTGTGATTGGCCCACTACTGCAGCAGCTACAACCCATACAGTCTGTAATGGAGTACTCTATATCGATATCACTATAGGCTACTGATATTCGTAGCCTACTGGTTTGGTAATTTTTTAAACGACACCCAGCCCTAGTGGTGATGATTCAGAGGATTGTAATCATGGTGAGGATGATGATGGAGATGATGATGGCAACGACAGCAACTGTGTGACCGCTAAAGAGCACTTATGGCCCATTTCCACCGCTGGTATCAGCGCGGCCCCGCCCAGCTCGTCTCGCTTTTTTGTCTCATTCCACCGATCAAAAACGTGGACAGCCCGGGTTGAGTCGGGGTTGAGTCGTGCTAGTTTTGGTCCCTGCTCTGTTGAGGTTCCAGCGCTGTGAACCCGGTACCATACCGTGACGTGAAAACACTGCAGACGACTGATTAGTCAGGCAGAATCATGTTTACTGTATCTACTGACTGTCAATGCTGGATACCAGTTTAGTGGGGCTTACCTTCTCTTCTGTTAATGTTATTTCCATCAGTCTTTTGTGTTGCTGCCTTCGGCTCTGGTGAAATAAAATCGATCTCCTTGCTCAGCTTTAACATGGCGGTGGTTTTCAATTGTTTTGAGAGAGAAAAAGTCAGCTCCTCAGGAAGCCCTTTGTGTGTAACGTCGGCTCCGCTAGGCCGGAGGCGGGGGTTTAGTGAAGCCGCGGTCTTGCCTGGTGAGTTGCCGCCGGGGTAGAGGCTTCCCTTCTCCCCGTCGCGCACCTCCCGTCCCCCGCGCAGTGCATGCATGTGAGTTTGAGTAACAACAAAGTGATATCCATTCTCCTGGCCGATTGTCACATTTGGAGCTGCTCCAGTGTGCGGGTATTTTCTCAATTTTTTCTATATTGTGCCTCTGTACCCAGCACCTGGCCTAACAAAAGGTTGGATGTGCACACAAACCTTCTATTGATTGTCACAAGCTGTGTTTCCATTACAGTTTTTCGCAAAATAATTGCGATATTTCTACAACTTCGACAATGTACAATTGCGACTTGTAGGCGTGTCCATTGAAGTTGAGTTTGGTCTGACGGCGCGCACACCTGAACGCAATTCCCGTTACCAGCAGCTGCCACAGTGATTACACATGGGGATCTGCCCCATATCCCGTCCCCTGCATGCTCAAATCCAACCAATGGTCAATGCAAATCACAACATGAAGTTACAACGCATATAAACGAGCCTGATTATCAATTCAAAAGAAAATGAGTGGCAACATGTTGCTGACTGCGGTGAATGCAGTGAGCGCGACAGACAGAGGAAAAAAGGTAGCCTAATACAACTGGTCAAGATGGAGGGGGGAAAAGGCTGATTTGGTGCAATAATCGGAATGTCGTGTATTATAATTATAACATTACACCTGAAACGTGTGTAATGTATTACTCACAGTCACTGTATTCACTTCAGTCAGCAGCACCCCACCAGTGTGTGCTTTTCATCCCCTCATCTCGCCGCTGTGCTTAATGCGCGCACACAGGCAGCCTGTCACCATGGACCGATTTCTGCCATTAAACATTATCTATTTTCCCCGGCTCCGCTTTTGCACAACACTCGTCTTTCTGCTAGGTAGCGTTGCTTCAAAGTTTTCCACTTGCTGCGGAGGTTTTGCCACGGCTTATCGAACCCTTTCTCCTTCATTTTCCGCTCCTTTTCCAAAGGAGAAGATGGGTCACATGACGTGCAAATGCGGAAAATGTGTTTCCATTACACTTTTGCGATAAACTGCTATATCGACATGTCTGAAAAACCACCTCATGAGAGCGCAAAAACCTTTTGCGATATTTGGGAGGTTTTTCGAAATTTACGTGTTTCCATTTCCCAATTTCTATTGCGATATTTAGATTTTGCGCATTTCTGAGGGTAATGGAAACACGCCTACATTTGCCCATGTACACTGTAGGTAATTTAGAGGCACCAGTATTTCATAATCAGTTTAAAAGTTCTGTGTATGGATTTAATTTTAACGTTATACGTTATAGCCTACTTCCGCTATGGGCGGAGGGCAGATATGTCGCTATGACGACCAGGTGTGGGCGGAGGCGAGTAAACTTGCTATGGAAACAGAGTCTATATCAAGTAGAGACGAGTAAGACCAGATCGAGTAGAGCTGTACTGTGCTGTTATATGTGGTGGAAATGAGCCAAAAGAGAATCAAATCATTGCGGAGGAGCCCTTTCCTCCCCATGCAGGTCTCCCCTCTCCTGTGCCTGTATGCCTGTATGTCCCACTGGTGCCCTCTCTCCCTGCTCCCATCCACCCTCCAGCCTGAAACAGCCCCACCACCTTACCAGGGCTTTCCAGCCTTTCATGTTCCCTCAGTCTGGGCTCTGTTCACTAGGGATGTTCATTTTGAAAAATTTCCATAATCGAAAATCGGGGAAAATTAACGATCAATTATCGATTATCGATCATATTAATAATAATATTTTTTAAATATATATATATAAGATGAAGCAACAGCGAAACGCGTTGTGTGTGTGTGTGTGTGTGTGTGTGTGTGTGTGTGTACGTGTGTGTGTGTGTGTGTGTGTGTGTGTGTGTGTGTGTGTGTATGTGTGTCTGTGTGTGTGTGTGTGTGTGTGTGTGTGTGTAAAAGCCTTCTAAACGTTCGCCCTGCCCTTCTCACTCTGCTCCTCCTCTCTCTCTCCTCCTCTCTTTCCTCCCTCAGCTTCTTCCACCAGTGGATCCCTGTGGTCCAAAGACAGTCATTCCTCCTGATTAGGCCCCGTGTCAGTTTAGTCAACCTTAACGCTGCATATTTTAGCTATGCAGATGAAGTCCCCGCACACACACACACACACACACACACACACACACACACACACACACACACACACACATACACACACACACACACACACACACACACACACACACGCACACACGCACACACATACACACACACACACGCACGCACGCATGCACACACACACACACACACATACATACACACACACACACACACACACACACACATACACACACACACACACACACACACACACACACACACACACACATGCGCGCGCCCCCCAAAACACATACATACCCACTGCACTGCAGTCTATCACATTTGTCTCCACAGAGGACACATGCTCAATGAGATCAGACAGCAGGCCCGGGGCGGTGTGTTTATTATGTATGAATGGGTTCATCCTGGAGGCGACTGGTGTCCAGAGAACCAGGGAGAGGCCAGCGTTTGTCAGCGGCTGACCCGGGGCCGGCAGTGCGAGGCGGGGCTTGGAGCGGCACGGCGGAGGCCCGGTGCAGGTGTTCTGCGGCTCGGCTCTGGCCCCGCTTCAGACCAGCCTCCCGCCGAGGTCAGCTGTGCCCGGGGCAGAGAGGGATGAGATGTGTGGACCAGCACACCTGTCCTCACCGCCGAGCAGGGACTCACGTCCCTGCAGCACACCTATGTATAACGTGCCAGACTGCGTTTGATGATTGTCTTTTTTTATTTTTTTTAAATGCCTTTCTTTCTTTCTTTCTTTCTTTCTTTCTTTCTTTCTTTCTTTCTTTCTTTCTTTCTTTCTTTGTCGCCCCCCCCCCCCCCCCTTCCTTTCTGTTACCGCACTATTTGAGCGCAGATACTGTCCTGTTAGGTGCTGTCACATTTGCAGCGTGTGGCGGGGAGATGAGTTCAGAGTGATGGAGGATACAGTGGCGGTCTAATGAAACACCCGTCTCCATAGAGCAGCCAGCTGAAGCCTTGGCCTGGGCTGCTCTCTGCTCCCCTGCTGGCTGTATTGATAAGCAGCGCTGAACCCTGCGGTCAGTGTTTAATTGCATTATTTGGAGTCCTCTAGTCCACCTCCTGTTTCCTCCTTGATATACTGTAGGGGGAGGACAAGTGTGTAAGGATCTACTGCTGTTGAGAGGGACTAACACTGAAGCTATACGTATGATATTGCTGGGATTGGATAAGTGAAAGTGTTGCTTATAACCTCTAATTGCACTTGCTAATCTCC
>NC_139627.1:35098830-35128830 GCF_964638095.1 Poromitra crassiceps | reverse complement strand
AAATTTTTTAGCTGAGACACAGCCTTCTTCGACTGTGTCATTTTGGGTTTGGACTGCTCCACAGGAAGTATTGGTTCCGGAAGTATTGGTTCTGGAGCGTGTACTGCACTGTTTACAATTGTGCATTTATTTTCTGTTCAAGATATATTTTGTAGACATTGTTACCTCCTGTCTACATTGCACTTCTATTGAATTGAAAATAAATCTAAAATTCAAGATTACAAAGTACATTTATTTGCATTCATTTGATTCCCAATCATGACACACTGGTAAGAATTATTAATATCGATTTAAAAATGCTTTGAAATGCAAAATAATGGCATTTTAAACACGCAATACAAAGATGTGATTAATCGCGATTAACTATAGTTAATCACAAGATTATTCACGATTAAGAAAATTAATCATTTGACAGCCCTAATATATATATATATATATATATATATATATATATATATATATATATATATATATATATATATATATATATATATATATATATATATATATATATTTACATTTGTCATACATTTCCATCTAAATTGGTTCCACCCTGCTTCTTTTAAATAACTGGTGTTTCTAATAATTTTATGTTTTTAGCTCTTGTAAGTACATTTCTAACAGTATATTTCTCATTCTTTATCCCTCTGAATAACATCTCATATTTTTCTATGGAATGTGTTCATAAACGTATTACTGCACATTAGCATATTGCTAATTTATTTTCTTTTGTGACTTACATCATTTTGCTCAATTCCTTTTCCCTAACTGTTTTGCATTAAAACCTTTTAATTAGGAAGGGGGGGGGGTTCTTTCTTTTTGTTTTTTGCAGTAAAGTTCCCATACACATAGCCTTTTATGATCAGCTGCAATAACAGCCAGTGCTAACTCGTTCCATACCCACATGTCCTCTCCCTCAGGAGAAACACTCATCTGTTTTGGTCAGTACCATGCCGGGACTGTAACCGGAATAGGCAGATCCTAATTTCATCCACTTCCAAGGAATTTACAGGCTGAACAAGACCTCCTTGAAGATGTATTTATATTAGAATGAGAGAGGGGGGGAAACAGTTTCTGTTCTTCCAAATGGTTTGGTCAGTGTATCAAAGGGCTGCCATGCTATTCAGAGAACGTGGGAAGATATGAATCTGTTCAAACATGCACCTTGGATTGAAAATCCTTTCTTTCTTTCTTTCTTTCTTTCTTTCTTTCTTTCTTTCTTTCTTTCTTTCTTTCTTTCCATTAACACACACTGGCAAATGAACAATTGTGCTGCATTAATTTGAGAATTCAGCATTTCATGGGCTGTTGTTGCTAATTGCTGTTTTGATGGTTTTCAAGTCCAGTTATTAGCCACATTAGGTCAAATTAAGGACAAGCATGCAGAGACAAAGCCAGGTAATTAAGTGAGGATATGGAAGCTGGAGTCAGACCTGTCCAGTTGCACTTGACTTCATTAATACGGCTAACGTAAATCAACCGTCACAATGCTAGCAGGAAGGCCATGTTTTTCTCAATGTGAACTTGTAGCCCTGCCTCCCACACTTCACTAAAGGCTGTTTAGCATCCACAGTATGGCTATCGTCACTGTCAGCCATAGGATAGGAGGCAAGGGCATGGCAGAGGAGAGGCGACCAGGAAGAGAGGTTGGGCCGAGGGAACAGAGGGAGAGCACTTGACATTACCCTCCAGCAAGCACCCCCCCCCCCATTAATTACAACCTTAAGATAATTATTTCCTTGATTTGTTTGCTCTCTCTGCTCTCCATTCCTTTTGCTGCCTCAATTCCATTCTGCTCTTGTTGATTTATTTACCTATTTTTGTTTCTCCCCCCTCCCTGCTGCCTTTATGAGGAGTGCTCTCACACCATATGGTTGCAGATCAAATAATGTCAAACATTTTGCCCTTGCAAGTTTTTTGCAATTTGCAGTTTCCAAACGTGAGACCTGTTGAAAGCAGGAGTGATAATGGACATGCTCTACCCCCCGTCGCGTTTGTCCCACCATATCTCCCTTCAATTAATGCTACAGCGGGAGTTTCATGTAATAACACTTGCACTTCTGAGCTGTCCGCATGAGAGAGGGACCGGGGAGGGAGATAGGGGGGCGAGGGGGAGGGAGGGAGGGAGGAGGTAAGACTGGAAGAGGGAGAGAAACAATTAAAACGGGGCTGCGATGCCATGGCGGCGATGATGGCGCGCCTCCGTTGTGTGCCCATGTGAATGTTGCGTGTCAGCTAAATGGAGCAGAGAGCAGGCGATGTGATTGGCTGCACGCTAAGCTTGTCTATCATTGTTGCCGAGCGCAATCAGCCCGCTGCCAGCGGGATGGAGGATGTGTTGACAGCTGTAATTACCCATCGCCATGGTGATCACTTTTGGCCTGCCATGGATGGCCGGCAGAGGCCCCTCCTCCAGTCCGCCTTTAATCAGATTGGGCTGTCAGTTGTCAGGTAGACATGATGGGCTGGACAATATGTATGTATATTATGTGGAGTTGTCTGGGGTCCTTTACTATTTCTAATTAGGCAATTCAGTCCCCATTCACACAGAAGGCATGCTGCTAGTAGCACCCCCTGTACCCCCCCACCCCCGAAAATGCTTTTATATCTTGAGTCCTTCTGCGTGTTGTCATAAAAGGTGTCTACAGAACAGGAGGGCAGGTGGAGGAGTTTGTGAGGCTGTTTTTGTACGCATGTTCGTTTATAGGACATATTATTACACCGCACAGGATGTCTCTTTGTGGTTATCTATAGCATCTCTTTGAATCCCCATTATAATAGCAAACATAATCATTGTCTCAATGCACCCTTGTTTGTTCTTGTCTTATTTATACTTTACAATGATATATTTGTTGTCCAATTATAGGGCCATGAACTTCTTCTTCTTTCTTTTTTGTGTAACCTGTTTTGTAAACTCCCCCCCCTCAAAATCTTCAAAAACCCTAAATCCTCTGCTAAATCTTGTGAAAGGCCTGCTAAATAAGCAAGCAGAAAGTTCAAAGCATTGCAGTTCAAATTATGAATGAATATTGCCATTGTTGTGCATGTATGACTTTTCACTGCTAGCTAATGCTATGCGGATATAGCCCATAATGGTGCCGTGCTGAAAGTAGCAGAGAAAGCCAGGTAGCCTAATGTCAGTGTGCTAATGACAGCAGGGAGGTAGCGTAAAGCAGCAGCCCACAGGGAGACAGCCCCTGGTGGAGAGATGGCACACAGCTGGATCACACTTCATTAACTAATTGAATATCATTTTGCCTGTTAGCTGGAAATTAAAACATGGACAAACACAGCACTGAATGGACATTCAAACAATTAATTTGAGAGACTGCCTTTTTCTTGCATCCGCTAATAGTCTTATTATGATGGCTGATTTTATTTAATTGTGCATAATTAACATCCCCCCCCTCTTCATTATTTGGTGTTTGGCGAAGTATTTTTTTTCTGCTTCAGTGAAGCCAAGCTGCACATCTTTTTGAGAGGCATTACTCCTTTTAGTGAATGGGAACTTACTGTCAGAGTCACTTGTCCCTCAGGTGGGACATTTGTCAGGCTGCGATCAGGCTGAAACTTTCAGGAAGTGTAATGACATCAGTGATGATGTCATCAGTGATGTCATCCTTCCTGGCTGAGGCTATATAAGTTCAATGATGATGTAATCAGTGATGATGTCATCAGTGATGATGACATCAGTGATGTAATCCGTGATGATGTCATCAGTGATGTCATAGAGCAGGCGAGGCCGCGTAGCGGGTGAGCTGCATATGCGATGTGCAGTGGGCAAGCAGCACAAGCTGCAGGGTCAGCTTGGCGAGCTGCAGGGCGGGCAAGGCCGCGCAGTGGGCGAGCTTAGGAATCGAGCGCGCGAGATGCCTAGTTACGCCAAAATAGCACTGGCGTTTAGGATTATTATAATAATCATAGTCTAATATTTTCTCCTGCCCCCTTGTATCGATACCTGCCATGATCACCCACACTTTCAGGTAATGTTTGAATCCTCACAGCCACATCAATCGTGTGTGTGTGTGTGTGTGTGTGTGTGTGTGTGTGTGTGTGTGTCAGTAGCGTAGCCAGACTCGGCTCATTGGGTGTGCCACAGAAAGCCAGGGTGTGCCAGGGGGCGGACCATTTGCCACCAACATTTTTTTGGGTCTTTTCAAACCAGATTTAGAGGAATATTTGTGTGTTGTTTGCTCCTTTTCGCACTCATTATTAGCAGGTAGAAGCAGTCAATTAAATTGTATTTTTTGGCAACATGTAAAACCACTTTGTTTAGTATCTCAAAAAAGTCTCACCTACTTTTTCCAATGAGTGTTCTAGTCGGGAAAGAACGCAAATTTGGTTGGCATGTTCGTCTACTGCAGAGAGATCTGTAGCGTTCTCAGTGTCCTCTGGCTCTGCACAAACCTCTGGTGTGTTGTTGGCTGCATTCCCCGCTGTTAACGTCATTGTTTCGGCTGCATCATCTTCTTCATCATCGTCTGTCTGTTCTCCACTGTACACCACCAATACAGGTGCGGGAACGGGTACAATCCGCACTTGTTGAGGGGGAGGGTGACGACGAGTCATCTTCTTCCTCGTCGTTTCTTGCCTTTGCCGAAAAAGCTTAAAAGCGAGCTTTGTTTCATGTCTTCTTGATTTGGCGCTGCTGCTGCTGCTGCTGCTGTGCGTGCATTTGTTTACTTTACGTGGACGACAGCTTAACTAGTTTCCCATGATGCTCCGGGGCACATAGGGCAGCGGACAGTTGGACACAGTGCATGACAGCGTTGACATGTGTTTTGCAGACAAAACAAAACACTTTTTTTACCCCATTTTTTTGGGTGCGCCAGCGGCCTGTCTGGGTGGCATTTGCACACCCTAGCGCACCCGTGGCTACGCGCATGGTGTGTGTGTGTGTGTGTGTGTGTGTGTGTGTGTGTGCGCATGCATGTGTGCATGTGTGCGTGTGTGTGCGTGTGTGTATGTATGTGTCTGTGTGAGTAGAATATGTTTCAGTGGTCCTGTGTGTCCCAGCCAGAGTGGGTTTCTTGAGCCGCTTTCAGACATGCCTTGGAACTCGGGAGTTATCTAGAGGGGACCCGGGTGGCGGTGTATGTATGAACACATTTTGGTGAGCTATGCGCGCTCCCGCGACCCTCCTACGACCCGGCCCTGAGACAAGGCTCCTACCTAGTCGCATGGGTGGGTTGCCCCCCCCCCCCCCTCTCCAGACCTCAGTGAAGTAGCCAGCTCAGTGAGTGGGATGAGGCGGCCAGGCGGGGGAGAGAGACAGAAAGCCAGCGTGACAGATTATTATTATATAAATAGTCGAAAAAAAACATCATGCAGTTTCAGTTTTGTCAGCCAACAGGCTACATGTTGCTGGATTGAAACGCTCATGGCTTTGATCTTATTTAATTTCTGCATAGCTTCGCACAGCACACACCTTTAAAATAGAGCATTTTTGGACGCGAGGGTCGTCCTGCTTCCCAGTATTGGACATCGCTAGGTAGGGTATCTGGATCTGGTTGCGTTCATGCCTTTACACAGCGTTTGTGAAGATTCACGTGCAGAACCGCAAATTCCAAGTAGCGTCAAGTCAGGCAGTATAAAACGGAAACTTCCGGGTACAACCTTCGCAATAATGGCAATTAAATAAAGTAAATGCACGTGTAATGTTTTTTTGTGTGTGTGATCCGAAAGATACAGAACAGAGATAAACTGGAAGAATATCTGCTCCCTTCGAAAAGTCAATTTTAACCCGTAGTGAGTCGACCGTTCTGATCTTTTGTTAAGTAATACAACATTGATTTTATTTTGAAGGTAGAAACGTCTAGCTTCCTGTATTCTGTATAATACTAGGGTTGATGCATTTTAGGACTGAACACTAGCAAAGACGTGTTTTCTATGTAGCACTTGAGACTCGAGGAAATCGATGCATCTGGGCGTGAGTTGTAGGGTTGTTTAATTAATTACAACGTTATGCGCAAACTATTATATGCCGCGAACGTTAGGCAGTTATCGCCCATTATGTATTTTTAGCAACTTGTTTTCAGACTCTGCATGTCGTGATAGTTTGTTGAATGTCAATGCGATTCACTTAAGGCTATGCTCAGACAGTGAAGTGCAGCTGTGTGGTCAGTTTTTACAACTCGCCATTGTGTGGTCATGTCAAAATTGGGTTCAGCTCGACTTTAAAAGTATTCCCTCTTTCTCCAGCTATTTTATTCTTGGCAGTGTGGAAAATTCCTCAGAACCAGCATTTAGTCCAACTCTCCATTGAAACCCAGACTAATGAAATTCTGCCAGGGTTAAGACCTCTATAAATCAAGGTGACACTACCCTAACCTATTCAGGTAGGAGGAACTGGGATACATTAGGCCATCAGAATGATTTATAAAAAAAAAATGAAAATGCAGAGAAAATAAAATTTCACTGCAGATTTTACAGGCTCTAAGAACTTCCATCATATCAGAGGTGGATGACATAACTGGCCAATGATATTTAATAATATGCCAATATTATATAACCCTAGTATGTAGTAGGCTATATGCTGTCTTACTACATTGCACATATTGAAACTTATGATCTCTACAACATTGTGGGAGAAGACGGTCACACCATGCAGATAGGGGTAGTATGGTACAGTAGGGGTACGGTGGCGCAGTCGGTAGCGCTGTCGCCTCACAGCTAGAAGGTCCTGAGTTCGATTCTCGCCTGGGACGCTGTGGGCGCTGGAGTTGTGACCCCCCCATATCTTCAGTGCCTACTGCCCAGGTGGGCTATCTCGTCGAAAGGGCCTTTCTGTGTGGAGTTTGCATGTTCTCCCCGTACCCCCCAGGGGGTTCCTCCGTACATAACCCCCCACTAAAAACATGCAGAAGATCGTCATCCGACCAGTGAGGACAACATCTGAAGTTGGTCCAATGATGGTCCAATGATGGTCCCCGGGTGCTGGAAAGAAAAATCGACCACTGCTCCTGGCCTGCCCCCTGGAGGAAAGGACAAGCCTGGATGGGTCAAATGCAGAGGACATGTTTCACCGGCCACCGTCAGCATGAGTGTGTGTTGTGGCCGCATGCATGTGTTGTAGTGTTCGTGTGACAATAAAGACCGGCTTCCGTCTGAAATCGTGATTCGTCTTTACAGGGATCGACCGGTGTGTCAGAGAGCACAGGAAGCCACTCACTACTATATCCTGTTTGTCATGTCACCGCTGCCCTAGTCTCGCAGTGCCAGACTATCTACGCCTGGAACACAACTCTGAAAAGGCCCACCTCCCAAGCATGTGTGTGTGTGTGTGTGTGTGTGTGTGTGTGTGTGTGTGTGTGTGTGTGTGTGTGTGTGTGTGTGTGTGTGTGTGCGTGTGCGTGTGACGTGTGCGTGTGCATGTGTGTGTGTTTGTGCGTGTGTGTGTGTGTGTGTGTGTGTGTGTGTGTGTGTGATACCAGGACCCTAATAAGAGGAGATGGGTAGAGGACGTGTGTGTGACGAGTGGCTGTGCAGGGATGCGTCCACATTAGGAATGATAAATAATCAATGTTTCGCTTAAAATGGAGACAGAAGTAATGGTGTGATGCGAGCGTGGGTGTACGTTTCACAGAGACAGAGATCGTGCAGCGTACACAAGACTGTGATGTGTTCATATTTACTTCAATCACTGCAGGGAAATAGACCAATGGTGAGCTTCCAATGCATTCACCAATATATTGAAAATAGATTTTTTTTCCCCAAAAAGATTTAGTGGCAACAATGCTTAACTGCTGTTATAGTAGAATACCTTGTTACTCCAGTGTTTCATTGATTCACAGTTAGGCAGCATGTGCACTAACACAGTCGCTCCAAATGTATCAACCCAAAGGCTACCCATATGTTTCCTTTGAAATGCAGAGTGTATTTGTTCTCCCTCAAAGTTTTCCCTATCAAACAACAAATCATATCATTTCAATTCAATAAATGATCACAAATTCATCTCAGCCACTCAAAGAGCGAGCGGGCTGAATAACAATTTTGAGGATGGCCGTGTTTTTCAGCTTTTCCAGCTCTAAAGCAGACCACAGAGACTTTTTTTTAACCCTCAGATCTTCTCCTTCACACACACACACACACGCACACACATACACACACACACACACATACGCACACGCGCACGCACGCACACACACACACACACACACACACACACACACACAATAGGTGTTTAGTATGTGTGGGTCGACACAACAAAGGGGCTTATGGCTTGTTGTTTCCTAATTAAGAATGTAAAAAGGGGATTATAGGCTTCAAACAGCAGAGTTTGTAGCTCCCTTCCTTCCCGGCAGCCGAGGTGCAGGTTAGCACTAATGGCGACATTAGCCTGTTATCATTCTCTTGTTTTATTTCTCCGCTCAGCCGCGGCTCTTCCCATCCTCTTCACTGTCTCCATCTCTCTCACCCCCCCCCCCCCCCCCCCCCCTCCTTCCCTAGTGGCCAAAGCAGCACAAAACGTACCACTGGGGCCCACTCCCCCCCAAACCCCCCCCCCCCCCTCTCTCTCTGTTTCTCTGAAATAAGCCGTATTCTCTGGCCCTGTTTGATCCTTTGACTATGCAGGGGCTTCATGTCTGGCCAGTGTTTTTGGATCAGCAGGTAGTCGCAGGCAAGCTGTTAGAGGGGTCATCATTCTTCTCTCTCTGTGCTCCTCTCCGCTCCTCACACACAGATGGGGACCTGCTGAACTCTGCCAGAGGTCAGCGCTAAATTACATATTTTATGAATTCTTGCTTTAGTTGAGGCTTTTGGGAGGGGACACAGAATAATGAAACGAGTGGGGGGGGGGGGGGGGGGGGGGGAAACTCATCTGACTGTTTAATTTATCACGTTGATGAAGGTGTTTCAGTTTCCCCCCAGCTCAGATATCCATTTAGTTTTTTTAAGAGGCGTTTTTTTGTTGTTGTAATTTTTCGGCCGCTTAAACTACCATCCTCCCACATCCTCGTAAGAAATGGAATGATCTCCTCCTTTTCTTTCTGTGCATTGGGCCTTCCCTCCACCCTGTGCCAGTTGAAAGGGCCGTCTGAAACGTGTGATGTTTGGAGAGGAGACATCTTGGCTGGCATCCAGCTCATTGTACACCAGTCTGGACTGGGCTGCCTGCTATGGCAGCTTTACTCACTGCACAGCAGACAGATGACAACTGCCGGCACACCATTCACTATCAAAAAGCACATCACTCCACCATGGCCGATGCATTAGGAACGCAAATCTGTGTTTTCTGTTTGTTGCACTGCCATCCTCCTTTGTTGCAAAAGGCTGGAGAGAGGATGGATTTACCCATGCTTGTTTCAGCGCATGCCCAAGTATAGGGCTGGAAATCTCTGCAATTTGCTGCGCTTTGTTTCATGATATACTTTGGACAATTTGCTTCTAAAATGCTTTTGAGTGGGGGTCAATGTGTCATGTGTGTAACTGCAAAACCACTGGACGTGTGTGTGTGTGTGTGTGTGTGTGTGTGTGTGTGTGTGTGTGTGTGTGTGTGTGTGTGTGTGTGTGTGTGTGTGTGTGTGTGTGTGTGTGCTGCATGTGCCTATGAGTTGAGTTGGTAGAGGTAATGGTTTGGTGTGTTTGGGTAATCAGTTGCCAGCAGACTGCAGCATCTGCCATCAGGCGTCTTCTCACCGGGGAACCAGAATGGTGCTGGAGACGCAAGGATATCTGCTTTCACACTGCTGAACATGACATTTGAACACACACACACGCACGCACACACACACACACACACGCACACGCACGCACGCATGCGCACATGCACGCACGCGCACACACACACACACACACACACACACACACACACACACACACACACACACACACAACACTTCACAGAGGCTGTGACAGGCAGGATGCAGAGCCTGAGGGCTGTTGTCTCTGTGATGTTTGTATTGTTTGCTCTGTTGTCCCAGCGCATGTAGGAGGTTGTTGTCCACTTAGGCCTCACTCTAGCCTTGTGTTATTTGCTGTGACTGGTCTGGACAGCAGGTTACTGTGAGGAGAGCTGATCCAAGGAGACACAAAGATCTTTATTGACTATAGTTTTCCACCTATATTTTCTCCATACTGCCTCTCCCTGCTTTTCAGTGTTTCTTTGATCCCCTTCCCCTCAAACCTCTGCCCCCATGGGTCACCAACTGTCAGACAGCCTCTCTTCTTATCCTCTCCTCTCTCACTTTTCGCCCTTTTGGGGGGTGCGCATCATTTTGCACCCAGGGAGTCACGTGGGAACCTCAGGTAAGTGAACCAGAGCCGAGGTTGTACCACACAGATGTTGCTCTCCCCTGTGCCCCCCATCCATCACCCCCTCCATGGTGCCTCCCCCCCCCTTTTGCCCTAAGTCTCTGAAATCTCTTGGAGGACAGCAGGGTGGGAGTTGAACCCTCTTGATTGAGTTTCTGTTTTTAATGGAGCTAGATCGGGGAGAGGGATGTGTCTCACGGCTGGGAGTAAGGGCCAATCAGTTTGGGCACGCAGGCAGGTGAGCTGGTCCTTACCTCGCTCTGCCCTCCCTCCTCCTCTGCCAATCCACTTATCTGTGTCTATTAGAGAAGGGTGGCTGAGGGCCTGGATAAATCCCCACTCTTCCAGCCGTGTTCTGGGGCCCTATCAGCTGGGGACAGGGCCTATCAGCTGGGGACAGGACCTTGAGCCCTGATGGGAAAACTGGTTCAGGGAAATTGAATTAGCTATTGTGTCTGGCATATCATTGATTGCTATTAGAGTTGGCCTGGAGCTGGGCCGAAGGAGGGAAGGGGAGAGTTGAGCCTGTCTGAGTGGGCTGCTTTGGTCGATCTATAGAAGGAGAGCTGCTGTCATATCAGATTCAAACAGCCACGTAACCAGACAATTACAGAGCAAAACAACGTGCTACATCGTGGACTTCAGAACGAAGAAAAGGGCCAAGGTTGAAGACGTATCGCTGCAGTAAAAGTAGAAGGGGATTATCATAAAGATGTTGGCAGCTCTGAGAGTAACGGTGTGAGTCAGTGATGTTAGGAGTGGATAACAATGTGAGTCAAGTGTCTATAAATGTGACAGTTCTTTTGGGCAGAGATGATGGATGGAGGCTGTGATGCCGACGCTTCCTGTTTCTCTGGGGATGAAAGGCCGCTGTGTGTTTTCAAACTGAGGAAGAACAATAGGTCAGAGGAAAAAAGAGTTCCCCTAACCTGACCCTCCTCCTGCTGGCTTTAGGGCCTGATAGCTCCAACACCACTGATCTCTATCGGCCCACTCACAAATACTTTTTTCAAGGGATGGGAGATACCTGTGGATGTTGTATGGTGCTGGTACATAGGCACCTGCCTTATACAGGGATATTATAGTTCTTCAGTGTTCCAGTTTATCATGCATTTCAGATTTGAGGTCAGATACCAAGACCAAGATATTTACATGTAAGATATCAGATAAGATATTTGCTTAGCATCCAAAATTGTGTCTGTAAAACCTAAACCTACTGCCTTAAGAATAAGAATAATGTAAGGTTATTGCAATTGCAACCATTTTTCATATTTTCACATGTACTATTTTCCACATTTTTGACCCAACATATTTGGCCCAGCAATTATTAATAATACCTATGTAATAAATGGTTAATGAAAAATCCAACATTTAATCTTTCAGTATCAAGACTACATCACAAATACAGCTATGTAGAGCAAATATGAGTATATATCAGAGAATGATAATAATTCTTTGAAATTTGACAGAAATCTGGACATTCAAAAGTAAACAAAGCAAAACATCTGTATTCCCCCCCAGAAGAGAGCTGCAGCGTGTTGAACAGTGTGTCACTAAGCTCCTACAGTTCCAGCAGGGTGTTTGTGACCGTCACCTGTGTGAGTGTGTGCTTGACTTCCCTACTACTAAATAGCACAGGTCACTTCCTTCAGGGAGCCCACAGAGATGATTGATGATGTTTTCATTGTTTGGCGCTCTGCCCTCCCTGATAGCGTGTTAGTTTAACTTCTCCTATTTATACTGTATTTGCTTTCATTAGAGGGCTACAGGTTACAGCACGTATCCTTTATTTATCCTGGGCAAGGACACTTATCTGTGGAATTAAAGTTCCAAAACAGCTTGTGGAAATGATAAATACTCATGCCTGATGTACGGAAAGGGGCAAAAAAGACAAGAAAAACAATGCTAGATTGGTACAGAGAAAATTAGTCCCTGCAACAAGATGCAAATCTGGGAGGCATTCCACATGTAGTACTCTATGAATATGATACATGAAAATTCAAGGCACACAGGAGTATTTGTTACATCTATTGTCTGGATGCTCTGGTATTGTTACATCTATTGTCTGGATGCTGTGGCTTTGTTACATCTATTGTCTGGATGCTGTGGCTTTGTTACATCTATTGTCTGGATGCTCTGGCTTTGTTCCATCTATTGTATGGATGCTCTGGCTTTGTTACATAATTGTCTGGATGCTCTGGCTTTGTTACATCTATTGTCTGGATGCTCTGGCTTTGTTACATATATTGCCTGGATGCTCTGGCTTTGTTACATAATTGTCTGGATGCTCTGGCTTTGTTACATAATTGTCTGGATGCTCTGGCTTTGTTACATAATTGTCTGGATGCTCTGGCTTTGTTACGTAATTGTCTGGATGCTCTGGCTTTGTTACATAATTGTCTGGATGCTCTGGCTTTGTTACATCTATTGTCTGGATGCTCTGGCTTTGTTACATAATTGTCTGGATGCTCTGGCTTTGTTACATAATTGTCTGGATGCTCTGGCTTTGTTACATCTATTGTCTGGATGCTCTGGCTTTGTTACATCTATTGTCTGGATGCTCTGGCTTTGTTACATAATTGTCTGGATGCTCTTGCTTTGTTACATAATTGTCTGGATGATCTGGCTTTGTTACATCTATTGTCTGGATGCTCTGGCTTTGTTACATCTATTGTCTGGATGCTCTGGCTTTGTTACATCTATTGTCTGGATGCTCTGGCTTTGTTACATACTTGTCTGGATGCTCTGGCTTTGTTACATAATTGTCTGGATACTCTGGCTTTGTTATATTGCCTGGATGCTCTGGCTTTGTTACATCTATTGTCTGGATGCTCTGGCTTTGTTACATATATTGCCTGGATGCTCTGGCTTTGTTACATCTATTGCCTGGATGCTCTGGCTTTGTTACATATATTGCCTGGATGCTCTGGCTTTGTTACATAATTGTCTGGATGCTCTGGCTTTGTTACATAATTGTCTGGATGCTCTGGCTTTGTTACATAATTGTCTGGATGCTCTGGCTTTGTTACATAATTGTCTGGATGCTCTGGCTTTGTTACATAATTGTCTGGATGCTCTGGCTTTGTTACATAATTGTCTGGATGCTCTGGCTTTGTTACATAATTGTCTGGATGCTCTGGCTTTGTTACATATATTGCCTGGATGCTCTGGCTTTGTTACATCTATTGCCTGGATGCTCTGGCTTTGTTACATCTATTGCCTGGATGCTCTGGCTTTGTTACATAATTGTCTGGATGCTCTGGCTTTGTTACATAATTGTCTGGATGCTCTGGCTTTGTTACATAATTGTCTGGATGCTCTGGCTTTGTTACATAATTATCTGGATGCTCTGGCTTTGTTACATAATTGTCTGGATGCTCTGGCTTTGTTACATATATTGCCTGGATGCTCTGGCTTTGTTACATCTATTGCCTGGATGCTCTGGCTTTGTTACATCTATTGCCTGGATGCTCTGGCTTTGTTACATAATTGTCTTGATGCTCTGGCTTTGTTACATAATTGCCTGGATGCTCTGGCTTTGTTACATCTATTGCCTGGATGCTCTGGCTTTGTTACATAATTGTCTGGATGCTCTGGCTTTGTTACATATATTGTCTGGATGCTCTGGCTTTGTTGCATCTATTGTCTGGATGCTCTGGCTTTGTTACATATATTGTCTGGATGCTCTGGCTTTGTTACATAATTGTCTGGATGCTCTGGCTTTGTTACATATATTGTCTGGATGCTCTGGCTTTGTTACATATATTGTCTGGATGCTCTGGCTTTGTTGCATCTATTGTCTGGATGCTCTGGCTTTGTTACATACTTGTCTGGATGCTCTGGCTTTGTTACATAATTGTCTGGATGCTCTGGCTTTGTTACATTGTCTGCTCTGGCTTTGTTACATCTATTGTCTGGATGCTCTGGCTTTGTTACATAATTGTCTGGATGCTCTGGCTTTCACCCTTGTACTCATTAGTATTGGTTGGTTGTGAAGCTTATTCCTATTGTTGCACTGCCTCTCTGCATGATAGTGTCAGCTAAAATTCCAAAATGAAGCTTTCCTCACAAAACCATGGAAAGAAAAGATGTTTGCTCTGGCTTTGTTACATAATTGTCTTGATGCTCTGGCTTTGTTACATAATTGCCTGGATGCTCTGGCTTTGTTACATCTATTGCCTGGATGCTCTGGCTTTGTTACATAATTGTCTGGATGCTCTGGCTTTGTTACATATATTGTCTGGATGCTCTGGCTTTGTTGCATCTATTGTCTGGATGCTCTGGCTTTGTTACATATATTGTCTGGATGCTCTGGCTTTGTTACATAATTGTCTGGATGCTCTGGCTTTGTTACATATATTGTCTGGATGCTCTGGCTTTGTTACATATATTGTCTGGATGCTCTGGCTTTGTTGCATCTATTGTCTGGATGCTCTGGCTTTGTTACATACTTGTCTGGATGCTCTGGCTTTGTTACATAATTGTCTGGATGCTCTGGCTTTGTTACATTGTCTGCTCTGGCTTTGTTACATCTATTGTCTGGATGCTCTGGCTTTGTTACATAATTGTCTGGATGCTCTGGCTTTCACCCTTGTACTCATTAGTATTGGTTGGTTGTGAAGCTTATTCCTATTGTTGCACTGCCTCTCTGCATGATAGTGTCAGCTAAAATTCCAAAATGAAGCTTTCCTCACAAAACCATGGAAAGAAAAGATGTTTGTTAACGGTCAATGAATGAGCGGAGTTGAAGTTGAAAGGGAATGAGACAACACAGCCCGTCAGCTCTCTGGGGCAGCGCCGGGTCACCTCATTTCACCCCGCAGGTTGAGCAGCGGTCGCTGTTAGGTGCGGGCCCAGAAACATCCCACGTGGTCACAGCTCCCACTGCGATCGCTTCCAGCTCTTCATATGAGGTGCTTTGTGTGACTGAGTGTGCACGTACGGCCGTGCATGTGTGTGTGTACATTGGCAGTCTCACTCTTTTATTCAGCACTAGCTCTTTCATCATCAGTAAGCCATCCGTAGGGTCTTGCCCTCTGTGCCCCACAGATGAAGTCTGGTGTTTATGTGGGTTAGATTCCCATCACACAGAGCAGGCCCTCCCCTACCACTCACATTAAAGGAGAGGTGCGGACAACAGCTCTCTGCTTTACATTTTTTATTAGTTGTCAACTTCCGCAGGCAGTTATGATTGAACAGAAATAGCTGTTAAGGTGATATAGGCCTGAATATGATTGCTGACGTCAGGTGATATCGACCTGAATATGATTGCTGATGTCAGGTGATATAGACCTGAATATGATTGCTGATGTCAGGTGATATAGACCTGAATATGATTGCTCACGTCGGCGTTTCCTTAGAGAAACTTTTCTCAATGCTTCTTTGCTTATGTTTAGACCATTAAACAGTTGTGTTTAGGCAAGTAAAACAGCTTGGTTAGGTTTAGGCAACAAAGCAACTATGTTAGATTTAGGCAACTAAAGTGACATGTAACATATTTTGGTTCAGATATGTTCATATTCTACAACTCCATAGAGGAAACAATGTCAACATTTTACTCTGGTGGTGACTGTGCTGAAAAGAACATTTGAAGATCTAGCAGTGACAGATATTGAATGTGAAAAAGCAATGTGAATACAGGCATGCATGTGTGCACAAAGACACACACACACACACACACACACACACACACGCACGTGTGCGCACTATATGCATGCTCGCCCGTACACACACACACACACACACACACACACACACACACACACACACACACACACACACACACACACACACACCTGTGGCGGTGGTGGGTCAGGCAGTACCAGAGGCCGGAGCTGACCTCTGGTGAGTGTGGAGATTTATTCTAATCAGTACTGTGCTTCTGACAGGTTAACTGCTGCACTCTGACCTGGGGAGCTCTCTGGGTGTCACTGTCCTTGTGTTCCCTGTCCGCTTTTATCGGCAGCAAAAAGAAAATGTAAATTAAATGCAGCATAAAAATAGATGATGGGAGCTTGTAGCCCTCATCTTTTTTCACACTTATCTCATCCCTCCCTCCTTCCTCCTCTCTTATTGCAGCTGCTTAACATGTAAGGAGGGATAGTCGCTCTCTTACACTGTATGCAGTTGGCATACCAAGAACAGTGGCAGGCTGACGAGAGCAGAATGGTAGTTAGGCAACTGGAAGCTTGACAGGTGTGAATCGCCAGTAGAGTTATGATACTGGTGAAGGGATCGCTGGATAGGCGATGGGAAAACCCTTCATCCATTATACCCTCCCTCCCTCTCTCTCTCTCTCTCTCTCTCTCTCTCTCTCTCTCTCTCTCTCTCTCTCTCTCTCTCTCTCTCTCTCTCTCTCTCTCTCTCTCTCAGCTAGCCTAAGCAGCTATAGCAGGGGTGGGCAACTATTTTTCATGGGGGGCCACATGAGAAACCCAGATTGTTGCCGGGGGCCGAACAAATATTGTCATGTCGTAACCCATGGATGGGCAACTTGGATGATAGAGAGGGCCACAAAAAATGTCCTCGCTACCAGGTTTTGCTGAGGGCCGAACGGCGCCAGCGCGAAAAATTTGCGGCATTTCAAGCCAGGTTTAGAGGAATAACTCATTTTAAATTAACAGTTGTGATGTCATTATTCAGTCTTAACCACCAATATTTTATCCTTTTCTCACTCACTCCTATGTCACCACCTGCTCTCAGGGCTTGAAATTAACTTTTTTGACCACCTGCCAATATGGCTGCTAGATTTTAAAGTTACCAGCCAATTAGAATTTCCACTAGCCGAAATGTTTTTCTTGAAATAAACCAGAATATGAGTGTGTTAATTTAAACATAAGTATCAGTAAGTGGCCTGGGATTCTCAAAGCCTGTGTTGAGGGTCACACAAACAAAAATGCACTCTTGAAGCTAAATAAATCCAAAACCAATGAGTTAATTATTTAAATTTCTACTTCAATGTAGCCTTTTAGTCATAAAGATTATTGAAAGATATTCCATATCCCAGACTGAAATGCTATAACAGAAGTGGAGTATTGGCCAGAATGACATGAACATTTGGACACTTATTCAGTGGGTATCTTGCATGTTGCGTTCAGGTGCACTGTAAAAAAAAAAGAAAAAGAAAAAAAAAATTGCAATTCCATGGCGGGCCACACAGATGGTATTTTGCCCATGTGTGAGCTATAGAAATCCAACCCAGTCGGCAATATAAAAGGTTGGCAATTTACGTGAGCAAACTAGAGTAGGGATACGTACAATCTAATGTCGACATTTTACGTTTCTAACATGTTGGCATTTTACTTTTCTGCAAACCACGGATAGATAGACATATTCCAATGTTAAACACAAATGAAACAACTTTGGTCATGTTTAGGCAAGTAAAACAACTTGGTTAAAGGTACAAGTAAGGTAAGTTCTAAATATTACTGACACCGGTGGCCGTTAGAGTAACTGCAGTCAGCGTGTGCACATGCACCATACTCGCACGCGCCCAAGCAGCTGCCTGGCAACAGCAGAGGTGTTGGTTGCTTTGTAACGTTAGCTCATAAAAGTCACTTGAAAACAGCAACCTGGACAATTTATCGGCCAGATCAACCTCGAGATGGCCAGGAAGGATTCTGGATGAATTAGCGTGTTTGACATCATGTTTGGTTGTGTTTTGGCTTGTGTTGGCTGCGGGGAAGTGGATACTCAAGGTTAGCATGATCCAGGAAATAGCCTGCTCCCCCTATATTATACGGTACAGTCTAATGCCGGAGGTTGATGTGAGCTGGACGCAATCAAACTGAACAGTATATTTCTCTATCATATAATTATTCGATGTGTTATTATTACTACTGTAATTTGTTAATGTTGTGTCAGCTAGCCCTCCTTTCCCTGTTCTCTCCATATAGTCTCCCATACTCCCCTATACTCCCATACTCTTCCATACGCTCTCTCCTCTCCCACATTTCCCATTCTCTCCCCACCTCCTCCCTCCCCGTGCTCTCTTCTCCCCCACACACCCCCCCGCTCCCCCCCCCTTTCCCCTCTCCTGCTCTCTCCTCTTGCTCCTTCCCCACCTCCTATACCCTCCAACATTTCCCATTCCCTCCCCACCCCATCACTCTCTCACATTCCCCCTGCTCTCCTCCCTTCTCCTGCTCTCTCCTCTGCTCTATCCTTCATTTCTATATTTTCTATATTTCTCTATCAATTGTTATTATCTTTATTCTGTATATTCTTGCTACTGTTGTGTCAGCTAGAATTAGCTAGACATATTTTCTGTGAAGCCCTCTGAGACATGCTTGTGAATTAGGGCTATATAAATAAACTTGACTTGACTTGACTTAACAGTCAAACAATGTTCCATAAGCATAACAGTAGTAACGTTGGGCATATTTACGACTGTTACATTCATTATCCACACAAGATGTTAACATTATGGAGCTGGGTGGTAATTGATTATCTATATTACCATAGTTAGCCGTGGTTAGCATGAAGCTAACATTATAATAGGCAGCCTCACAGCAGCTAACTGCAGTCTGTCAAACAATGTTCCATGACCATAAGCATAACGGTAGTAATGTTACTCATATTTGTGACTGTCGCATTATCCACACAAGATAAGATGGTAATGTTATTAGCGGAGCTTCTGATCAGGGTGGTAAATCCATTGGTTCCGCCTTAGCAAACAGCTAACATTATCTATACCCGGCCAAAACCACATTACAGCAGCTACAAGCAACAAGGTCCCTCCATGAACCGAAAACACAGTCCCGACTCTAGTTTCCCCCCGACATCTGTCACATTGCTGCTCTCTGGCCAGACGGGCTTCACTAGATAAATATTTCTTTCTTTTTCTGTGTGGACTTTTTACTGGACTCTGTATTGTTGGTTGTTTGCTAACGTTAACTTAGCCTTCTTCTACCCACCCCCTACCCCTTCGGTATTTTCAACCCTATTTTCATATCTGTTTGTATAACTATTTACACCGTCCATCCACCACGACCACAGCACCCTTACTGGCCACCATGCTATTTCAATAGCAGACTCTATCGTTTATACATGTATCTAGATGTATCTAAAAATGTTGATATGCAACATATTGGTGCAGAAACATACTACAATGACAACATTTTATTCTGGCGACCAGGCTGAGAGATCCAGTGTAGTGATCTGGTGTGGTGTAGTGATCTGGTGTGGTGCCTTTAGAGCAGCAGAGAGGCCGGTTGAATCAGACAGCTGTTATGCCTCCATCAGAGCTGTTTTCCAGTAATGCATCTAAAAGCCCTCACGCACTTCATCAGTGTTATTGTCATTCTTAGGCTCCAGGTTATTTGGCAGCTGCTGTGCCCCACTGGCAAATCCCATTCATGATGCCGTCCCTTTCACCACAGCCAGGGATCCATTGATTGTCCTTTCCTCTCCTCTCGCCTCACCCAATTCATTTTGCATTGCCCGATATGAAACATTTAATTTCTGCTTCGCACCTCCACTCACTCGACAATCAGTGCCGAGGTCTCCCTTTCTTCCTTTGTTTTTGCAGCGTCCCTTTCTCCAACTCTTAACGTGTGCAAGAAGACAGGAGAGATCGATCCACATCTTTCATCTCTATGATTAAAATACATGTGATAGCGGTGGAAGCTAATTTAACGTGAATTGAAGTGCAAGAAACAAATTAAGTATTCTGTTTTTTCGGCCTCTTTAAATTCTGTTCTATCTAGTATGCAGATTTGACTGCTGCAGCCTCTTTAGCATTGCAAGCATGTGGATGCGTGTGTGCACTGTCAGTGGTATTCCCCCCTATGATTGGGCAGGGATGTTGCTATTATAGAACCTATGTGCAGTCTGATGGAACCTATTGATGTCAGAGTACACATACCCTCCTTAATTAGTCCATCACACCCACTGTTTTGGTCTCTATAGGCTGCCATAAGTGGTGCTTCTTTGCATATGCCATGCATTTTCAGAGGGAAGTTTTTTTTCTCTCTCTTTTCAAAATTATAGGAAGAAAAAGTATACATTATACTGTCCATGGCAGTAGACCAGACTGTCTGTCTCTGTCAGAGTGCACTCTCTCTGACTGACTGTTTCTCCTGCTCCCCCTCTCCCTGCATATGCCTGGAGGTCAATGTGTGTGTTTCCACCCGGTTTCCACATGCGTGCGTGTGTGTGTGTGTGTGTGTGTGTGTGTGTGCGTGTGTGCGTGTGCGTGTGTGTGTGTGTGTGTGTGTGTGCGTGTGTGTGTGTGTGTGTGTGTCTGTGTGTGTGAGACTGACAAAATTTGTGCCACTTGGCGTTTTGCACACTAATCCGGGAGCCTTGCACTCGGCATGGCAGATATTTTGGACTGTGTCATTGATTTGGAATCGAGCTCTGCGCTCCTTGTCCTTCACTTAGTGTTGAAATCGATGATCCCTGCCTCTGACCATGCATTAAAATCTCCTCCCCTCCTCCCCCTCCACCCTTCCTCTCTGGGACTGAGTCCTGTTCTACCCTGCTCACTTCTCTCTTTCCCCTTCACCATCAGCAGGACTTGGAAGCGTGCCATTCATGCATATTCAATGCATGTGATAGCTGTTATAATATTGGATACCTACTGTAACACAGTCTTTCCCTGTGCATACAGGTAAAGAAGGTAAAGGGACTGAAACCACTCCCTCGTCTTTGTTTCATTATTGATCCACTTTGGGACTAGGAGACAATAGAAGTCTGTGTGCATGTGCATGCCTGTGTAGTTGTCTGTGGTGTGCATATGGGTGTGCATTATACTATTATGCAGGTCTGAGTGGCCTGTCACCATACCTGTCCCCTGCAGGTTGACCCCTGACCCCTGAATTCCTGGGCAGCGTTTGGGCTTTTCCCCAGTCACCTCCTGGAGAGAGACTGGCCCCAGACCTCCATCTATCCCCCCCCCAGCATCCATCACTATGGAGTTTACTGGAATGGCTTGAGCTGGTTGAAGGATAGACAGAGAGACAAGCCCGACCCAGTCCCAATAGATGTTTGACATTGGTAGAATTTCTTCATTTGTAGTGCTCTATGGTAGCTCATGAATCATCAACTCCCAAAATTGGCCACTCTGCAGACTACAGTATAAAGTAAAGTTGTTACTTTGATTTAAAATAATAAATAAAAAAAACTCTTGTCTGAAAGTCGCACACATCTACAAACATCCAGGTTCCGGGTAATATTATTTCATTCTGTGAGCCAGGTCACACCTTTCAAAAAGAGCAACTGGAAATAGAAAGTTTCATAATATAAAGCACTAGGCCTAGGCAGGGACTAGGACTAGGCAAGCCTAGCCAAGCCGGACCCGGACTGCTCCTGCTGCAGCACCTGTAATGGGCCAGCCAAGAAACGTCTCAGGGGCTTACTGACTGACTGACTTCCAGTAAAAGAGGAGATGAGATATAAATGATGGAGATTTCAGTCCATGCTGAGTTGAGTAATAATACATAAAAGTGATCTCCACTCAAAAAGTGCAACAAAAAAAGGGCCATCATCTAGTGTCACAAGTGTTTTTCAAAAAGAAAGAAATAATTTCCCTAAACTTCTATGGAGATGTGTATTTATAAAGTGTCACGGTCTCATTGGCTGCCTGGCGCGCTTGTCTGTTTGGGCTAATCTGACTGGCAGCCTGGCTATGGAGAGCAGGCCTACCCAGCAAGCCTGAGACATTTTGCAGGCAAGCTTGGCTGTGTGGAAGAGAGTGTTTGTTAGTCGGACAAACTTGCCCATGCTGTGGCAGTAGCAAATGTAAGGTGACCAGATTTCTGAAATGAAAATCGGGGACTTTTCCAGTAATATATAAAAAAGATCACACCCAGGTGCTGAAGTAAGCGGTGCAGTTCATATAGTCATACCCCTTTTCTCAGGAGTGTTGTCTCAGCAGCTTTTCTGGTCCTTGAAACTTGCTTGTCACTCAACTGGAAATATTATAATCACAGTTGCTCAAGTGACATCATTTTCAGTTCAGTGACATCATTTCTGTCACAAATCGTGACAGACACTGCCACCACCACAGACAGATAGACACCACTTAACCAATTTTAGCTAAAAAGAAGTGCTCGAGTGGCATCACTGATGACATCACAACCCTAACCCTAACCCCTTCCAGGTGAACTCTCAGGTGAACTCTCGTGCTCCTCCTACACACAAAGTCACTTAGAAGCGGTTGCACCGCTTAAAAAAAGGGGAACGATTCCAGTTTTATGTATTTTGACTATGGTAACTGTTGTAGGCTACTGTAATAAACTATGGTGCAGGCCGACTGAACCTCTGAAAGACAGTAGCATAATGTCGGCCACGGATGAGGACTAGAAAGTCAGCAACATTTTTGGGGACAGCTCCAGCCAGGGTCACCAAAAATGGAGACTGTCCCTGAAAATCGGTGACGTCTGGTCACCTTAATGTGACTCTCCGACTTTGCAAACCAAAGACGATGAATGAACTAATGACTGTTTGACGATGAACCAAACCCCCGTGATGCATGTAGCCATTTGTCTTTTGATCGTATCAGAGCGATCTCCTGCTTCAACTGCTTGGATTCCCCCCAAGACCCGCAGGGAGCTGCAGGTGGGAGAGCCATCAATCCAGACTGGGCTGGCCCACAACGCGACAACGAAGGAGACTGTGTGGACCGACCCAAGGAGCTGTACCAGCCTGATTTGCGCCAACGTAGGCCCCATGCCTTCTTTGCTATAAGCCACAGCTATAGCACGGTTAGCACAAATGCTTGTTAAGTAGCTGGTATCTGGTTTGATGGTAAAGTCCCTAGATAATTAAAACAAGCTTTGACAAGCCTTAGGTCCATCAAATGACCGTGACAAAAGTGAAAATGTTCTACCGAGATAGCATAGCTTTAAGATTTTTTGTATCTGAAAGGACTGCTTGCTATTTTTTTCTGCATGCTAGGTGGAAGTGGGATTTTTGAATGTCTAGCTTCCCCTCTGGTAGAATATGTTGGACGATACTTTTGACTATATTTTGACTGCATCATTTCAAAGCTACAAGTGTCTTGGACATGAAGCAGGTGAGGTTTGTTTGGCCTTATGGTGGTTTGGCCTGTAATGTACCTTCCTATTATGATGTGTGTTGTGGTCTATCTCTTGCTATTGGACATACTCGCTTTCTTCTCCAGACAACAATTTCTTTGTCCATAATGAAAGGCTGCCATTATCTCCAACATACACACAACCTAACATACAGAGAGGGCGGGACAATGGCTAGAGCTGGAGCAATCAAATGAAGATGGCATCTCATGTGTGGCTCCCCCGCCAGGCCGGACTGAATGAACCCAGACGCTGAGTCCTGGTGTCATCACATGGTACACCTCTCTGTCACCACACAGCTGACAATAGGCTCTCCCCTGTCGGCTACTAGCTAAATATTGTGGATGGTAGGGGGTTAGAGGTGTGCGCTGGACCCGTTGGACAGGACTTAAGTGAAAATCAATGCCGGTGTGCTGTTGAGGCCACATGCAACGGACACAGTGTGTGTGTGTGTGTAGGTGTCTGTAATGTAGCATAGTGTCACGCCTGGAGTGTTTGCAATAATGGCAGGCCACCATAATCACAGGACACTTAGAAAGGTTGGCTAAGGCCATGTTTGGCTCTAAGTGAGCTCTGTCCTTCACATATATGCTTAAAGAAAATACACACACGCACACGCACATGCACACACACACACACATACACACACACACACAGAATGTCGGCGTTGCATGTTTCTGCAATCCACGTATACATAGAATATGAACATTTATGAACCAAAATGTTGCATATCACGTTTGTTGATACGTGAATAGGCTACTAACGTTACACAGTCAGAGAGTCTGCTATTGAAGGAGCGCCGTGGCCAGTCATGGTCACACCGTTTCCAAAGTCTACATTTCAACCGTGAGTCACATTTGATGTTTTTGTTATTTAAGACCAACCTAAACCATAATCCTAACATTATCAAGTTGTTTTACTTGCCTAAACATACAAAGTTGTTCAAATGGTTGTATTTGTGCTTAATGTCGAGCTGAACCCAAAAATGACTTTTCTTTTCTTTTAGTTCAAATACCTGGGTATGCAGTGTACCTATTTAATAATGTATGCAAACAAAATCACAAAAGTCAAATTTCTTTAGTTTTTCACACTTTTTCACATCAAAAGTTAATTTTTCAAGATTTCATTGATAACAGTAATGTACAGTTTGCTGACGTCACCTAGTACTATCAAATTTCTACCCCATTTCAACCAATCATATCATGACATGCAGCTGTCAATCAAATCTTCATTTCAGGATAATTTTCTCTTCCAAAAGAAAGAGAAAATGGCGCCTAGTGCCTGTCATCTGGCAGAATTCCTATCCCATAAACTAACTACTAACGTGGCCAATTGTTAGAAACATGAACAAAAAACAAAAACTATACTCTCTAAGAATGCAAAGAAATGTAACTGGCTCATTAAAACACGCATTCCAGGAATATTATTTACATTTATAACGATAATGGCGCGTGCCTCCGAGCCTGACACCCTCCCTGGCTGTCAGGGGTCATCTCTCGGAGTTTCCAGGCGGGCGGGCAGCACCCATGCATCGGATTGTCTGCTCGCTCCACACGAAGCAGCCTGGCTGCCTGGTACTCCGCGGATCCCACTTGCGTAGCACGAGAACACGCTGAATCCCACCGGATTTGGGGGTGGAACACGCCAGGATTGGCCAATGCCAAAGCCAGTCCTCAGAATTGTCAAATCAAATAATCAACACCATATATGGTCCGCCTCTCAATTTGTTTTCAGTCTGAAACGGACTCAGATGCACGTGACGAACGGGTTCACCTCGACTTTAACGTTGTTTAACGTTTCAAATTAACCACCGTTTAGTTTCAAATTTATGTTGAGATTGGAAGTTTGCAGACATGTAAAATGCCACGTTTTAGAAACGTATTTTGCCGACGTTTTGTGTCTAATTTACGTTTATCCCTAGTTTACAGACACTTAAAATGCCAACATTTTATTCTGCCGATTGTTTGGTTTTGTTTTTTTCATCTTGAGATGTCTTTTGATGTACCATTTAAAAAAACAACAAACATTTTCAGTAATCATGTTATTTTCTTTCTATTTTCTTTACTTTTTTTACACTTCCACTCAGATTATACAGTATTTGTGTGATGGCAAATATTATAAATGTTTAAAGTCCATCCTCTACCTTTTGTTTTGATTTCTCTAAGCGAGAAACACTAAATTTGATTAATCAAAATCCAGAAAACCCATTTTCTGAGGCGTACCTCTTTGCTCCCTTCATCGACCAAGCAGAACAGCTATCGCTCACTCACTCTGTAATAATGAGACCCTGAGCAGGGCACACGGCCTATGGGCACACGCACACAGACACACACACACACACACACACACACACACACACGCACACGCACACGCACACACACTCACACACGCACACACACACACGCACACACACACACTCACACGCGCACACGCTCACACATCTCACAGGATTGAATTAGAGGGGTTAATAAACACGGCTCAAATGTTGGGTTAGGGCTGGAACACGGGCCGAGAATCAAGCTGTTTGCGGTTGAACCACGATCCTAAATCTAATTCTGTGTTGTAGAAGTGGAGTGGAGTTAACTGCTGTTGCCGTAATGCTATGGCCATGTCATCTAAGAGCAGCCCAAATCCAAGCGTAGGATTAAGCCTCGCTAGGTTTGGGTGAGGCCGAGGGGAGGCTGTGGGTGGATGGATGGGTAGGTGGGTATCAGGGGGACCTTCTAATCGGCATTCAGTTGGTGAGAGCATCCCCCCTACACACACACACACACACACACACACACACACACACACACACACACACACACACACACATCTCCCCCTCCCCGCTTTCTCTCACTCATTTGGTGATCTCATGGAGTGAGGCTTTGCCATGGCGGACAATAGCAGTGGAAATGGATTATGATTCTAAAGGATAGGTAGTGGGTCGGCGCCGTGTGCAGCGTTAATATGGTGAAGCGCGCCCCAGGAGGCGCCCCAACCTTTCTGCCTAAAGGGGACTTGGTGATGTTCTTCATGCCAACTGTTGGTATGAAAATATACTATGCTGCAGGTTCGAGCCCCCGCGTTGCTCCGGCTTGGTCGCCGTCCATACAGGCACAATTGGCCGTGTGTGTGGGTGGGAAGCCGGAGCAAGGGTATGTGTCCTGGTCGCTGCACTAGTGCCTCCTCTGGTCGGTCGGGGCACATGGGGGAAGTGTGATCCTCAAAAAAAAATATATATATATATATATATATATATATATATATATATATATATATATATATATATATATATATATGTATATATATATATATATAGCCTATGCAGTTCTTATGTACTGCACCTTTCACCTTGCATCAGTCAGCCTCTGCTGCAACTAAGAACCCTGGAAATCTCCTCTGACGTTTTTTGCTCTCCTTCTTATGAAGGAAGTCAAGCGTGAAGGTTTGATATGGTCCAAATAATAAGCATTCATTTGATAGAATCACAAATGCTGTATTCTTTTTTCTCTTTCTCTCCCCCGTCAATAATTAGTTGCACATTTTGAGACATTTGATAGCAGGTTGGTCATTAATAATTCATGCTTGCTAAATTCATAAAACATCATCTTGTCCCCAGCAAGTAACATTTGATATTACATCTAAGGCCCAGAGCAGAGATGTTTGCCAGAATCCCATCAAATGAGATTTCTAAAAATACGGACTAGCATGTTCTCCTCAAAGGCTCTCAGTGGCCCTTTAAGAACGACTGGCGGAGGAGAGAAGTCCCCCGCTAGCTCTCTTCTTTGGCGCCACCGCTCTTTTTTGAACGTCCTTCATTTGATTCCCTCTCTCTCTCTCTTTTCCCCTCCCTCCCTCCCTCCCTCCCTCCCTCCCTTCCAACCACTTCTCATGATGTCGATTTAATTCAATCTAAAGGGTTTAAAGCAACCAATATCTTTTAATGTCGGTTGGAAAGGCACTTGTAGTTGTATCACATCAAATTTACTCTCACCTTTCTGGGGGGATTTTGAGGGTGGAAATAAAGATCAATTATTTGCCGAATCTGAAGTTTCATTCAAATCACTTTTCTCTCTCTGTGTCCTCGTCGTCCTTTTAAGTGGGCCATCTGTCTAAACATCTCTCAGGGTTCTTTTCCCTTTTTTTCTCATCATTTCCTCGCCTTATTCATGAACCCTAGGAGTCCAGCTTTGTAGTGGCGTTGGAGCTGGAGCAGCCTACCCCCACTGAATACAGCTCTGGGCCTCTGCCTGCACAAGACTCCCCCTCTAGCCTCTTTACCTCCCCCCCTAACTCCCCCAAATAGCCTCCCCTCCCCTCTCTCCCCCTCCATCTCTTCCCCATAAGGACCCACCCAATCTCTGAACTCGATACACTAAAATGGTCCGGCTTATTGAGATCGGTTCTCTCTCTCTCTCTCTCTCTCTCTCTCTCTCTCTCTCTCTCTCTCTCTCTCTCTCTCTCTCTCTCTCTCTCTAACCCACGTTGAGACCCCCACACCCCGCCTCGCCCCCTGCTTTCCCTCCGTCCCTGCCTCTCCTTATTGTGGATTTGTATGCAGGCTGTGACCTGGGCGCCTTTCAAAGCCTGGCACATTATTCTTGATCATTCCTCTGCCCCCCGCGACGCCGGTTATGAAGAAGGACCCCTTAATGATGCTCTGACCATTAACAGTGTTTTATGTCCAAATGTCTCCCCTCCTTCTCCCAACCAATTGGTCAGATAGGAGAAACTGGGCGATCTACAGTCACAGTGACGATATTTAGTCAAATATGCATAAGCCTGTTTGATGATAAACATTAGGGCAATAATTGCCCAGTAAAGGGCACAGTCTGGTGACAGTGTGTTCCAGATGCTTCAAGCCATATTCTTACTGAAGGAGAACTGGAGTGTATCACATTACCATATAGTACGAGGGCTGATCTTCTAACAGCCTCAAGGTTGTGCATTATTGGTTATGGTTGGATATTTTTGTAGTGCAGTGAAATTCAAAAAGCAATATTTGGATTGTGACAAACCTACTTTATGAACATGCTATAATTTTTTTAAGCGTTTCCAGATTACAGTATATGAAGATTTACATTCCAAAATAAAAAATCTATAATTTGAAAAAACAAAAATGTAATCGGCATCTCACAGTAGAACTCACTATAGAATATTATCAAAGTTATAATAGTCTTATGGCCTTTACTTACAAAAGAATAGCATGCTAAAATGTATACTGTATATCATGCATAGAGACAGTCTGTGTCTCGTCATGGACACTGGATTAGCTGGCTGGGGGTGTGGTCAGGGTGGGGTAAATCCCCTGTTCTATATCCATTCAGCATAGTTAGCATTTAGCTGCTAGCCCAGCTCAGGCAGACAGGATCTGGGATTTAACCAGCCCAGGCATACATGATCGGGGATTTAACCCCTGCAGTAAACGCACATCTGAACAGACGTCTATGTACCTGCTCTAGAATCCCCAATCCTGTAGTGTAGAACCACAGCACCATCCTTTGGTGAGTCAGTCCATTGATATATATGGGGGAGGGGGTTTACCCCACTCGCGAACCAGCCATAGTAATATTTTGTGGGCACAGACCGACTGTCTCTATACCGGTATTTTTCATATTTTGACTGAAACCCATCATGTAGTGTGTGTGTGTGTGTGTGTGTGTGTGTGTGTGTGTGTGTGTGTGTGTGTGTGTGTGTGTTGTTTGTTTGTTTGTGTGTTGTGTTTGTGAGTACGAGATTAGTCTTGATCAGTGTCTACTGTGACAGTGCCAGGATTGTGTCTGCAGCCGGTCCATCCAGGCCCCCTCATCTCCCATCCCAGGATCATCCCTCTGTCTGTGGGAAGACAAGTCACAGCACCAGCCTGGCTCGGAGCCAGTGTGGAAGCTCTGGTTAAGCCCCTCTGCCAAACCTGGATTACACTGAGACAGTAATAATTGGAAAGCATATTAAAAACACTATATACTTTGGCTGTCCGAACTGGATTGACATTTTCATTGACATCAAATCTGCCATGTGCTAGCAGTTTTGGATCTCCTACTCCGCAGCACATCGCACAAATACAGTAGTTACTGTATCCAAAGCTAAAGCTTTACTGCTACTTGAGAATTCACAGTGTTATTTTGGGTGGAGTTGTGTAGAGAGGAATGCCCTTTAAAGTCCACTCTCTTTTGTTGCTTCATTGTTGCAGCTTATTGTGTCATAAGTAATTCTAGCTGACTTCAAAGGCGGTTGGGGTGCAACTGTAGGGTTGTGGGAAGCACTGGCTGTCAAACGACGCAAACGACCTCTCTCAGATGGGAATGGGGATGTACAGATTTTCTCTGGTGAAAATAAATGTTTTCCCTTTTTTGTCTCCCTTCAAATTGATGTGACCTAAATTTGGCAAATAAGAACTTATAATGCAGGAACCTGATGCCAAACCTGACCTCCCCAAAGTTTTTAAATGTGTACTGTGTGTGTGTGTGTGTGTGTGTGTGTGTGTGTGTGTGTGTGTGTGTGTGTGTGTGTGTGTGTGTGTGTGTGTGTGTGTGTGTGTGTGTGTGTGTGTGTGTGTGTGTGTGTGTGTGTGTGTGTGTGTGTGTGCAGGCAAATGAAAGTTCACATTTAATGGGTTTTGTAGAAGCGAGTGGGAGCTACCAAAATGGTAAAGGGAGCAACATAGAAATAGATCATATTTCTTGGTTTAGGTGTTTTTCCCCTAATAAACCAAAGCAATATATCA
>NC_139627.1:34978830-35093830 GCF_964638095.1 Poromitra crassiceps | reverse complement strand
TTCCATAGCCTAGGTAAACCCAGCCCCCACGTGACCTGCTCTCTCAGTTCAGTCAGGTCTGAGAGCAGGTCACGTGGGGGATGGGTTTACCCAGGCTATGTCTTCCATAGCTTGCTGATGCCAACATGGCTTCCATAGCTAGCTGATGCCAACATGCAGAACAGAAAGCTGCATCTGCCATGACTTTGCTGAGAGCCAAATGGTCGAGTAGGGTGCAACTTTAGTTGAGGATACCTTGGTCCTTCACCTTGATTAAATCCACAGGGTCAGTGGGTCAGGGAGAGGATGCCTTGGTCCTTCACCTTGACTTAAAGCTTGAAGAGAAGGGGAGCTTGGCTCATTCCTAGGGGGTAGCTCAAGCTCCCTCTAGCCCCCCATTGCCGCTGTTGCTGGGATGCGACTCTGGTGTTGCAGCGGATGAGAAAGACTATTCAGAGGTGAGGGAATCGGCCTGAGTGACCTCTTGAACCTTTGACCTTTTAATGAAGCTTCCATTACTGACATCCACATTCACTTTGTTTGGTTTGGGACTTAACCCCTAGTAAAGCCCGGATTTGTCCCTCCTTGTCTGTGACTTGTTCTCCTCCTTGCTATCTTTTCTCTTATCCCTTCTTCCTTTTAATAACAGACATGTTAAGGGTTGATTTGTCTTGTTTGGTCCCAGGTCTGGTCTCATCTTCCAGAGGCCATGGGGTCGCAAGCTTCTGAATACTACATATCAGACTCCAGAACAGGGTCAGAAATGAACGGGAGTTGTGGGTAAAATGCTCTTAAAATGTCATATAATACCCTGAAATTAAAAGTCAGAGATTTGTATTCCACTCTGTTCACATTGGATTCACTGGATTCAATCCAATCCATTCTGGTCACTATACAGGCAGTAGGAGAAAATGTGGACTCCACACAAACCACTACACACTACACTACATTATCACACAAACCACTACACACTACACTACATTATCACACAAAAAAGCCCGGGGTTGGGGGGGGGGGGGGGGGTGGCTATCAACCAGCCAGCTATCAACCAGTAGTTAGTTGATAGCTGGCTGGTTGTTGTCCCCCCTCCTCTCTTGCTCCAGTAGTTAGTTGATAGCTGGCTGGTTGTTGTTCCCCCTCCTCTCTTGCTCCAGTAGTTAGTTGATAGCTGGCTGGTTGTTGTTCCCCCTCCTCTCTGGCTCCAGTAGTTAGTTGATAGCTGGCTGGTTGTTGTCCCCCCTCCTCTCTGGCTCCAGTAGTTAGTTGATAGCTGGCTGGTTGTTGTCCCCCCTCCTCTCTTGCTCCAGTAGTTAGTTGATAGCTGGCTGGTTGTTGTTCCCCCTCCTCTCTTGCTCCAGTAGTTAGTTGATAGCTGGCTGGTTGTTGTCCCCCCTCCTCTCTGGCTCCAGTAGTTAGTTGATAGCTGGCTGGTTGTTGTCCCCCCTCCTCTCTTGCTCCAGTAGTTAGTTGATAGCTGGCTGGTTGTTGTCCCCCCTCCTCTCTTGCTCCAGTAGTTAGTTGATAGCTGGCTGGTTGTTGTCCCCCCTCCTCTCTTGCTCCAGTAGTTACTTGATAGCTGGCTGGTTGTTGTCCCCCCTCCTCTCTTGCTCCAGTAGTTAGTTGATAGCTGGCTGGTTGTTGTTCCCCCTCCTCTCTGGCTCCAGTAGTTAGTTGATAGCTGGCTGGTTGTTGTTCCCCCTCCTCTCTGGCTCCAGTAGTTAGTTGATAGCTGGCTGGTTGTTGTCCCCCCTCCTCTCTGGCTCCAGTAGTTAGTTGATAGCTGGCTGGTTGTTGTCCCCCCTCCTCTCTTGCTCCAGTAGTTAGTTGATAGCTGGCTGGTTGTTGTCCCCCCTCCTCTCTTGCTCCAGTAGTTAGTTGATGGCTGGCTGGTTGTTGTCCCCCCTCCTCTCTGGCTCCAGTAGTTAGTTGATAGCTGGCTGGTTGTTGTCCCCCCTCCTCTCTTGCTCCAGTAGTTAGTTGATAGCTGGCTGGTTGTTGTCCCCCCTCCTCTCTTGCTCCAGTAGTTAGTTGATAGCTGGCTGGTTGTTGTCCCCCCTCCTCTCTTGCTCCAGTAGTTACTTGATAGCTGGCTGGTTGTTGTCCCCCCTCCTCTCTTGCTCCAGTAGTTAGTTGATAGCTGGCTGGTTGTTGTTCCCCCTCCTCTCTGGCTCCAGTAGTTAGTTGATAGCTGGCTGGTTGTTGTTCCCCCTCCTCTCTGGCTCCAGTAGTTAGTTGATAGCTGGCTGGTTGTTGTCCCCCCTCCTCTCTGGCTCCAGTAGTTAGTTGATAGCTGGCTGGTTGTTGTCCCCCCTCCTCTCTTGCTCCAGTAGTTAGTTGATAGCTGGCTGGTTGTTGTCCCCCCTCCTCTCTTGCTCCAGTAGTTAGTTGATGGCTGGCTGGTTGTTGTTCCCCCTCCTCTCTGGCTCCAGTAGTTAGTTGATAGCTGGCTGGTTGTTGTCCCCCCTCCTCTCTGGCTCCAGTAGTTAGTTGATAGCTGGCTGGTTGTTGTCCCCCCTCCTCTCTGGCTCCAGTAGTTAGTTGATAGCTGGCTGGTTGTTGTCCCCCCTCCTCTCTGGCTCCAGTAGTTAGTTGATAGCTGGCTGGTTGTTGTCCCCCCTCCTCTCTGGCTCCAGTAGTTAGTTGATAGCTGGCTGGTTGTTGTCCCCCCTCCTCTCTGGCTCCAGTAGTTAGTTGATAGCTGGCTGGTTGTTGTCCCCCCTCCTCTCTGGCTCCAGTAGTTAGTTGATAGCTGGCTGGTTGTTGTCCCCCCTCCTCTCTGGCTCCAGTAGTTAGTTGATAGCTGGCTGGTTGTTGTCCCCCCTCCTCTCTGGCTCCAGTAGTTAGTTGATAGCTGGCTGGTTGTTGTCCCCCCTCCTCTCTGGCTCCAGTAGTTAGTTGATAGCTGGCTGGTTGTTGTTCCCCCTCCTCTCTGGCTCCAGTAGTTAGTTGATTGAGCAGAAAACAGCGACGAATCCCTCTGTTTCCCTTACGACTCATCCAGTTCTCTTCACTGTCCCAGAGTGCACTTTGTCTATGAGCTGTCTGCTTAACCTGTGGTAGTCTGGCACACTGACCTCCTTACGAAGCCACATTGTGAGACTGTGTAGTGGCTTTTAAACATGAATTCTGGATCATCTCTGGCTAGCCAGAGCAGGATATTTTCCGGTTTTACCTTTTTAAACATGAGGGGTCTTTGTTTAGAAACAGCTGGAAATGGTCAGTATTCTCTCTGCCAGTGGGCGGGGGGGGGGGGGGGTGCGGGAGCATGCACGTTATTCCCTACAAGGCAAATAGTTGTCGTGTCGTGTGAGTCATCATTGGCGCTGTGCTAAATTGAACGGCTTTAGCGAATCTTTAACCAAACTCCATTCAAAAACATGCCGTTTTAACGGAGTCCATTCCGACCACGAGCGGTGGCAATGTTCCAAAAATGAGCGCTTCCGCCTTTGTTAGGCTACATAAAGCCACCCAGTTAAAATAGTGGTCGGACCGTCGTCAATCACTGTGAGTGATTTATTTTACAAGTGGCATTCAAGTCATATCTGACTAGTTTTCAGTGTATTTCTCCCCACAAAAGTTAGGCTTTTTCTGACATGGGAGCAAGCAAGCAGCGCAGCAGTAAGCGTCCCTCCTGATCAGTGTTGGGGATAACTCATTACAAAAGTAACATATTACATGTAATATATTACTTTTAGCAGTAACTCAGTAATATAACTTATTACTTATAGGATTTCAGTAATATTATACCAGTTACTTTGTCAAGTAACTCAAGTTACAAATTGAGTTACATTTGATTAAATCAAAGCACATATTTAAAAAAGATACAATAATTTCCTAATCAAACTGTGTCTTTTTATGCAAATAACCACTATAGTTTGCATAGGAGTTTGCATGTTCTCCCCGTGCTCCCCCAGCGGGTTCCTCCATATATAACCCCCCCCCCCCCCCCCCCATTAAAAACATGCAGAAGATCAGATCGTCATCGTCATCCGACCAGTGACGACAACATCCGAAGTTGGTCCCCGGGCGCTATACGAGAAAGCGACCACTGCTCCTGTCCTGCCCCTCGGAGTAAAGGACATGCCTGGATGGGTTAAATGCAGAGGACACTTTTCACCGGCCACCGTCAGCATGAGTGTGTTGTGGCCGCATGCATGTATTGTGGTGTTTGTGTGACAATAAAAGACGGGCTTGTCCGTTACGAGTTTTTTTTTTTTTTTTTATATATATATAGATGACAGTAACAAAGGGAAAGAATAACATTTAGAATTTTGGATTGTTTACACTGACTTCAAGGCGGTTGAAATTATTTCTCTGGATGGTTCCGGGGCAGCAATGTCATTCTGCTGCTGCTGTTGTTTTGGTAAAAGTAATGCAAAAGTAGTGTAATAAGTAACGAGTTACTCTACACAGAAAGTAATATTGTAAAGTAACGTATTACTTTCAAATGAAAGTAACTAGTAATAAGTAGTATATTACATTTTGAAATGAACTTGCCCAACACTGCTCCTGATGCACCGGACCTGCCTGCCTGCATAGCTGAAGCGCTTTGGGATCCCTCTCTACCAAACAATTCAAGCCGTTTTTGCAGCACTTGAGGAAACCGTGAGTTTGCTTGTTTAATTCGTTGATATAAGCGATTGCCCGAATGATTCATTAATTAATAAACTACGTGAACGTGAAGTGCCACCACCCGCCCACATAACAGCTAGCCTACATGATCAGGATCATGAGCTGCCAGAGTTAAACAGCAGCTGCTTTTGCGCTAATCCGGATCCTACACCGGCGACTGGGATGAATATGATACGGACTCGCGGGAGTGCGCGTAGGCCGGCTAATTGTTGTTTAACATGCAGGCCAACCGGCTAGGAGCGGGTTATAATACGGATTCCACTGCATGTTAAGAAGTGGCTGTGTGTGTGTGTGTGTGTCTGTGTGTGTGTGTGTGTGTCTGTCTGTGTGTGTGTGTGTGTGTGTGTGTGTGTGTGTGTTTTTGTGTGTGTGTGTGTGTGTCTGTGTCTGTGTCTGTGTGTTTTTGTGTGTCTGTGTGTGTGTGTGTGTGTGTGTGTGTGTGTGTGTGTGTGTGTCTGTGTGTGCGCGCGTGCCACCAGTTCTCTGCCATCAACTCATGTCCTGGCTGCTATAAATAATTCATTGGCCACTTGAGGCCCCGGAGCAGAAGAGCACTTGTGCGATCGAGCCTTTAGTGACGGCCTCGTCACTCCAAACAAACACCCACTTAAACAGTCAGTCGTCACACAGAAGAATACCCTCCTGTCAAACCACACCCAAACAACCACTGAGTATGTCACACAGTTTGATGATGATCGTCTTTCATCATCATCATCATGCTCTTTTTCCCACGGCGCTGGGTCAGGAGGCCCTGCCGGGGTCAGAGGGTGGCAAAGTCAGGACACTCAGTCAGTCAGTCAGTCAGTCAGTCAGTCAGTCACTCATGGACATAGTGAGCTTAGGGAATAGGGGCCATATATCTAGGAATAGGAAGGTCGTCTGAGTCGGGATTTAGGGGTGGGTATAGGGTTAGTGGCTAGGGGTATTTGGGTGGTGGTGGGGAGGGCAAGGAGGATGGAGGGACAAAGGGGCTGTAGCTAGGGATAGGAAGGTGGTGGAGAGTTTTGGGTTTTGAGGGGTGGGTAGGGGCAGTTGCTAGAGGGATGTGGATGGTGGGGGCGTGGTGCCATGAAGCTGAATGGCCACACCACTGCGGCGCATGGGCTTAAAGGCTTGTGTTAGTTCCTTTTCCTGTGGCATCTGCTCTCTTGAATTCTATCTGAACGCTCTAGCCAGGGTCAGCATGGACGTCCTGAACGCTCCAGCCAGGGTCAGCGTGGACATCCTGAACGCTCCAGCCAGGGTCAGCGTGGACATCCTGAACGCTCCAGCCAGGGTCAGCGTGGACATCCTGAACACTCCAGCCAGGGTCAGCGTGGACGTCCTGAATGCTCCAGCCAGGGTCAGCGTGGACATCCTGAATGCTCCAGCCAGGGTCAGCGTGGACGTCCTGAACGCTCCAGCCAGGGTCAGCATGGACGTCCTGAATGCTCCAGCCAGGGTCAGCATGGACGTCCTGAATGCTCCAGCCAGGGTCAGCGTAGACATCCTGAACACTCCAGCCAGGGTCAGCGTGGACGTCCTGAACTCTTCAGCCAGGGTCAGCGTGGACGTCCTGAATGCTTCAGCCAGGGTCAGCGTGGACGTCCTGAACTCTTCAGCCAGGGTCAGCGTGGACGTCCTGAATGCTTCAGCCAGGGTCAGTGTGGACGTCCTGAACACTCCAGCCAGGGTCAGCGTGGACGTCCTGAACTCTTCAGCCAGGGTCAGCGTGGACGTCCTGAACTCTTCAGCCAGGGTCAGCATGGACGTCCTGAACGCTCCAGCCAGGGTCAGCGTGGACGTCCTGGAGGAGGAGGAGGAGGAGGAAGAGGGCTGGAGGAGTGGGGTGGGCGAAGCACCTGCGGTTTTTCAGCTGCGATCTGCTGTCTGCCTCTGGCCCATGCATTTGATGGGGCGAGGGGGCAGGGTGGGGGTGCGCAGGGGGAGAGCAAATGGACGGAGAGACAGTGAGGGAGAGGGAGAGGGAGGACAAGGCGTCGGGGAGGTCAGGGTAGCATCTTGACTCCCGAGGAGAGGAGGAGACGTGTCCGGTAGCACCTGCCTCATTACCGTCTGCCCCCCCTCCATCTGACGTAACCCCGCTAACCCCGAAGAATATACATTAGCCGCGGGCCATGCCTATGGGCCATGCAAACACATTTGTACAAGTTTTTGTCGATTAACTAATTCAGAAGTGAGCTTCATTATTCCGGTGCCCTTAATTGAGATAACAATGCAAATTTCCTTCATTAACTGTGACATGGACAATTTCTCCCGGGCTCCGCGGGGACACCATTATATTCAGAGCCCGCGGAGCAGGTTGCGAGGTGTCATCGTCGGATATTCAAATGGCATGCTTGTTTAATTGCAGTAAATGTAGCATGTCCGGACGGGTTGGCGGAGGAGATTTTTGAGTGCACGCCTGCTTGTTGTGTGGGAGTGTCGGTATGCAGGCCTGTGTGTCTGTGTGTCTGTGTGTCAGTGTGTCTGTTTGAGCGTTGTCCCATAATGGAGCCATTCGGATCGCTGTTAAGATAGGAGTCAATTCAAGGTCTGTGTGTGTGCATGTGTGCTTGTGCGTGTGTGTGTGTGCCTGTGTGTGTGTGTGTGTGTGTATGTGTGTGTGCGTGTGCGTGTGTGTGTGTGCGTGTGTGTGTGTGTGTGTGTGTGTGCGTATAGGTGTGCAGGGCCATTGGGCCCCCCAGGCAGCTGTTTGCGGGGCCCTGCGCGGTCCCGCGGGGCTCCTGAGGGAGTGTGTTGTTGGACTCTTGTCTTTTATGGCAGCAGCAGTAAACATGACAGGCTGTTTGGAGACCATCTGTTTCCAATGGCTGCCGCATGGTTAACAGGGAGCTCAACCTGAGATCTGCTTGGTGTCTGTCTCAGAGGTAACAGTCCTGTCTGCCTGCTTCTACCGGGGGAGGCTGACGGGGAGAGGGGGAGAGAGAGAGAGAGAGAGAACGAGAGGGAATCCAATGAGTTGAACTTGGCATCTGCATGTGCTATCTAGCATCAAACAGCACCCCAAGGACCTGCAGGTACACCCTCATCACAATATATATGCACCACACATGCACATACAAAAATGCACACACCACACTCACACATATTGAGAAAAAAATAAGACATATACCCTCTCCACACAAAAAGCGAAAGGCACACTGCAGACGCACAAACACCTCGGGCCATTGAGTTCAAGCAGCATTAAGAGGGGCGGTCCCGGAAGGTGACAGATTGAGTCAAGTTCTTCACTCAGTAACACTCTCTGGCTGCCGACGCCACGCTATGTCACAAGCCTCCTCAACACCTCCTGTTGCCAAATTGAAATGAAGAAAAGAAGCGAATGTCACACTCGTCTTAACACGTCGTCGTTAATACGCCTCTGATGCACTCATGTGTTCGCCTCACTCATTAATTTGAGTCATTTCTCACATACCCGCATTCAAATCAAAACATTGTGGATCATTCTGATGTGTGACTTGAGCTGATTTGCACGTCTTTTACCTCTGAGGCCATCTTGAAGTCATTATAGTATCACGGATGCATTTCCCCCCCCTCGTAGGATCCACCCTCTATTGAAAACCATGCACTGTAAAAAAATTAAAAAAAAAAAAAAAAAAAAAGAGAGAGAGAGAGAGAGATGGTCATACTGTAGTGAATGTGCCGTCACCCATTGGTTTGTGAACTCCTGTTTTGAAGCTTGGGTTTGGGCATTTTGGCCGCTGCCATCTTGTTTTTTTGGAGCCAGAAGTGACGTATTTGTAGCCATATTTGGACGAGAGATGAGGTATATCCCAGAGCCGCAACACCACCTGCTATTGGTCCGTGATTGTTGAGCTGTGCAATCACTGGACAGGCGACTTGTCAATCACACCCAAAACATATGATGTTTTATTTTATTTTATCTTATCGTAGTTATTTTACTCTACACAGGTGAGTTAAAAATGCACACCCTATACAGTTGTCATGGAAGGGGAAATTAGCTTGACCAAAACCGTTTTTTGAAGCAGGCTGTAAACATGTTTATCTCTGCTGTAAAGTCAGGCATTTTAACATGGGGGTGAATGTGGAATGTGGAAAGTGGCCATTCGAGGATTAAAACTGCAGTTTTTGGTAGTTGAAAACACACAATCAGCGTCTTCAAAAAGAAGAAGAAGAAGAACATGAGATACTCATACAGTATACTATAGCTTAACACATAGGCTGCTATACCTGTTTAGAGATGCCCCCCCCCCCCCCCCGCCTAATTATTCTTTTAGATGTAATTTACGTTCCCATCATTACCCTGCCCAAACACCCCCATCCTGTTAGGCCTTGAACCTCTCTCTCTCTCTCTCTCTCTCTCTCTCTCTCTCTCTCTCTCTCTCTCTCTCTCTCTCTCTCTCTCTCTCTCTCTCTCTCTCTCTCTCTCTCTCTCTCTCTCTCTCTCTCCCTTGAACGTAGTCAGCCATTAAAGAGCCACTGCAGTCCGCCACTGATTACTGCTCAGTACATTTACATTGAATAGGGTCATTGGGACCCAACTAAGTGGAACTAATGCGGGACAGAATAGTGGAGGGTTTGGGTTCAGTGTGACACGAACCCTCTGCTCTGTAATAAGGAATCTCTGATTGCTGTTAAGTGGGAGAGTGGGTCCCTCACTGACGTCATGTCTGGAGGAAATCTGCACTTGCTTGTTTCTTTGTGTGTGTGTGTGTGTGTGTGTGTGTGTGTGTGTGTGTGTGTGTGTTGCAATAATGCATTTGTGGTATGCTTGCTGTCATCAGCTAAATCAAAACACTTTTTTGCTACATACACCATAAACACACCTTATCCTTAAATTATATCAAATAATATTGCATTTCTTTGCATGTATTCTGCTGCTGATCACCCACTTAATTCTTAATTATTTATAAACGAAATTATTCACAGTGACAGATGCACAGAATAGTTATATCCATTCAAATTATGTCAACATTCCACATTCACATTTGTCTGTAAAGGATATGTATGCTTTTACAGGTTATATTTCTTTTGCCATTAGTTTGTAGTGTTGCCCTGCATACAGAAGTGCTCTTGTGATTATGCAGGGGTGAGAATGCAGAAGGCTCGGCCATATGGTAGATGTCTCCTCACCGTCCTGACAGAGAGAAGCCCTGCGAACGGGCCGCAGGGTCACTCTTTGACACATAGTACTGTGCACTGTAAAAAGACAGCAATTATATATACACGCTAGGGGTGTCACAATATATCGTCCCACGAAATTTCGCCATAGTAAAACGTCACGATATGTATCGTTGAGATGAAATCTCATATCGCAAAAAAAAAAAAAAAAAAAAAAAAAAAAAAATTCAATTTTTTTTTTTTTTTTTCAAAAATAGACTAAGAAACGTCTTTGTTTGTTGAAGTTCAATGTGTGGAAAGTAGTTCAGTTGAACAAGTCTCTGAAGAGACACATGAGAAGTTATACAGGAGAGAAACCATTCAATTGAGTTTCTGGCAAAACTGTTTACTTGACAGGAAAAACTGGAGATGCATAAAAAATAGACTAAGAAAAGTCTTGTTGTTTGAGTTTGAAGAAAAACTGAAGATGCATAATGAGAATTTATACTACTGATAAACATTTTAGTTCAAAGTAAATCTAAGTGACGGTGTAACTCATTCTATTTCAAGATAAGCCTTATCTCCAATCTCATGTTTTTTCTAGTTGTTATTGTAATAACAATTTCCCACAACAGCATGTTTTGTATCTGTGCATTTCAAATAAAATACTACTTTTCCAGTCATATATTGTTATTATTCAAGTTTAAAAAAATATTGTTAAAATCGTATCGTATCGTATCGTTATCGTGAACCCAGTATCGTGATACGTATCGTATCGTGAACTGAGTGTATCGTGACACCCCTAATACACGCCCAGTCAAAGGTAGCTCGCCAACTGTACCATCTGACTGTATGTCTTCAGAATTCTGTCTGCTGATCTGGGAAACATCTGTTATGCTCATGAAAATATAGCCACCACGTTTTTGCTTTTCTTTTTTCTTAATTTTGTGTGTGCTGACAATAACATCTATCTTCCTACACAACATGTGTTAGGTCTCTAGTTGAAGTAAATAGACAGTAATTCTGTATCTTGTTTCTTCTTCGTAGGCTCGTCTGTGGGTGCAGGCAGCGAGGAGAGGAGAGGTGATACTGACACCCCTGGCTTAACATGGTGGGTGGGAGCACAGCAGCTGGTTGACTTTTATTAAGGTGCTACTGTGTGTGTGTGTGTGTGTGTGTGTGTGTGTGTGTGTGTGTGTGTGTGTGTGTGTGTGTGTGTGTGTGTGTGTGTGTGTGTGTGTGTGTGTGCGTGCGCGCGTGCATGCATTGGTTTCATTGCACTAACTGCCTGTTTATGTATCCGTGTGAGTGTTTGATTGTGCGTGGCAAGTGTCGACACAGATACCATTGATTAGTTTATCAATTAAAACTAACGTGGCTTCAGCTTACATGACGAAGGAAAGATGCTGCTGATTTTCTGTAGTCAATGATGTGGTCATTTTTGCTGAACATGAGAAAGAGTGAAGGAAGAGAGGGAGAAATAGAAGAAGAGAGGGAGTACCCTAGCTGTCTACGTGAATCCACTTCGACTGGATTTAGCTGTATGAAGCGAGATAGATCAAATATTGAGTGAGTGAAGGAAGGGCATCACCACATCAAAGGCTTGGATTGGGAGGCACAGGGAGAGATTAAAGACAGCCTTGAAGAAGTGGGTGAAGGAGACCAAACCGTGGTGGTTTTAGCCACGCTGGACGGCCAGTCGATACCTGACCCACTACACTGCTCCTCCAAGTGGCTGCAGTCTGAAGGACTCAAACAATGATCTTGAAGAGAGGAAAGGGTCATGGGAGCACGGGGACGGGAACCATTAACAGGAACAGGAAGAGACTTGGCAGTGTGGAATTATTCAAAGGGTGAAGATCTTAGAAACCCTCTGCTGGAGAATGCTCTCGGTGAATTCCACCTAGATCCGTCTTTCATCCTCCTCGTCTCTATCTGCGCACACCCCACTCCCACTCCACCCGGGATTGTACAGGTTCATCTTTCATCTTCATCTATGATTCTCATTTTTCAAATGAAAAATGGAGTGGATTCATCTGGGGCGGCCAAATGGCTGGAGCCACAATGAAAGGCAAGGACCCAGTCGTGAGTAAACAAACTTAAGTGGAGACCCAAACCCCCACCGATTCTGGCCCAGTCTGTCTGCCCTGTTCTGGACCGGCTTGTCTGCCTGCATGCCCGCCTGAGCTTGGCTGGCTTTGAAAAGTCAGGTTTGTGGGTGGATGTTACTCATGAATATGCATGTGGCTTAAGCTGTGTAGTCCCACTGCTCTCCGCGTTGCCTCGCTCACCCAAACCTTATGCTGCTCTGACTCATCAGTCCTTTATAAGTTATGGCTACAATTCCCTGGCGTGCCTTCATGGTTCCTTGTTGTTTTGGATTGCCACAGGGAGATCATGAACTTGGATGGTTTCGGGATTGCAGAGATACAAAAATAAAAATAAAATACCATCAATATAACAATTCTGTCAAATAACGAATACAGTGGAACACTCTATTAGGTGTAGCCACTGCCACAGCACTATTTCCTCAGCAGCCAAGCCACACACATACTGTACAGTACTGTACATCTGCTACACACAAGCCACACACATACTGTACAGTACTGTACATCTAAGGGATTAAAAGATTTGTGTCAAGGCTGTGAAATCTTTGGAGAATCTTGGCCTGACTTACTGGGAAGCAGCCCCCAGGCATTGTTGTTAAAGATGTAGCCTAAATATGACATGTGTGCACGCTCAAACGCACGCGCGCACACACATGCACACACACACACACACACACACACACACACGCACACACGCACCGATACTGTTGACTGTTCTCCCAGGAGAGCTCTCTCTCTTTCCTATCTATCTATCTATCTATCTATCTACATCTATCTATCTGTCTGTCTATCTATCTATCTATCTATCTATCTATCTATCTATCTACATCTATCTATCTGTCTGTCTATCTATCTATCTATCTATCTATCTATCTACATCTATCTATCTGTCTGTCTATCTATCTATCTATCTATCTACATCTATCTATCTATCTTATATCTATCTCTACATCTATCTATCTATCTATCTATCTATCTACATCTACTGTATCTATCTATCTTCTATCTATCTACATCTATCTACTGTACATCTACATCTATCTATCTATCTATCTATCTATCTATCTACATGTATCTATCTATCTATCTACATCTATCTATCTTCTATATATCTATCTATCTATCTATCTATCTATCTACATCTATCTATCTATCTATCTATCTATCTATCTACATCTATCTATATCTATCTATCTATCTATCTATCTACATCTATCTAGTCTACATGTATTGATCTATTTATCTAGATGTATCTATCTATCTACTGTATCTATCTATCTATCTATCTACATCTATCTATCTTCTATGTATCTACATCTATCTATCTATCTCTATCTATCTATCTACATCTATCAATCTATATTCTATCTATCTATCTACCTACATAATATCTATCTATCTATCTATCTATCTTCTATCTATCTACATCTATCTATATCTATCTATCTATCTACATGTATTGATCTATCTATCTACATGTATCGATCTATCTATCTATCTATCTATCTACATGTGTCGATCTATCTATCTATCTATCTATCTATCTTCTATCTATCTACATGTATCTATCTATCTATCTATCTATCTATCTACATGTATCTATCTATCTATCTATCTATCTACATGTATGTATCTATCTATCTATCTATCTATCTATCAATCTATCTACTGTATCTATCTATCTATCTATCTATCTTCTATCTATCTACATGTATCTATCTATCTATCTATCTATCTACATGTATCTATCTATCTATCTATTTAGCTATCTACAGTAGCCTATCTATCTATTTATCTACTGTATCTACAGTATCTATCTACTGTATCTATCTCACCCACACAGGCTTGAGTGATGTCTTCATCAGACTGATTCATTTGAAAGCTCACTCTCAAAGCCCTGCCAGCACTCCATGACGGCCGGGAGCTTCAAACCAACCCATAAATCCTAAAACGTAACTTATAGTAGCCTAAACCTTCCGTGAAAAAGTAGCTTCTTTTTTTTCACATTGAAAATTGAGATCGCGTCCAACTGAGCTCAAAATCCTGACCCTGAATTTAGATTTGGGCTGCAGCTAGTGTTAGTGAGGGTGTAGCTGTATGAGCTCCAAGTCAAATGGCACAGAAGCTCAGACCTAAGATCTCTGCATGTACAATCTGCCGGGAATTTGTCACGTGACCCGGCCTTTTTTATCCACGCAGTTGGTGTGTGTGTGTGTGTGTGTGTGTGTGTGCATGCGCGTGCGTGCGTGTGCGCACGCGCGCGCGTGTGTGTGTGTATGTGTGCGTGTGTATGCGGTAGCTTAATATAAGCATTAAATCACCATCTCAAGATTCAAGATTCAAGATTTTTATTGTCACTCCGTAGTACAAGTATCACGTGTGAAATTCTTGTGCTGTGGACTCCATTTACAACATAAATATAACAGGGCATATGAGTGCAAAAACAACAAGAGACACAACAAGCAATAAGGCAGTAGAGTGATAAGACAAGTCAGAGACAGTGGCATTTTCACTGCACATAGGTGCACATGTCATGTGCATACTTTAGACGTACTTAAACATTTTAAATTCAACGTTCTGTTTGCACAGGTGCAAATAGCATATACCTAATTAAACATACAATTAAACATTAGACATACGGTACATAACATCTCTGCCCCAGCCTTCCTTAGGTGGTAGGTTTGCAGTCAGCTTAGAGAGAACGTGCATATCCATATTCTGTAGTTAAAAAAAACATGTAACCTGTCACATTAATTGATTTTTCCATTGTTTTGAAGTGAATCAAAAGCACTACCAAGTGTCAAGTGTTGTGCTGCTCCTTCCTTGCCATGCTTCTCTGATGAGTGTGACTGATTCCTGACCTGTTTCTGCATTGTTAGGAAGGCTCACACAGACTGAGGACTTATGTTCTCTGACAACTCTCAGAGTGAAACCTAACATTGAATGCCTCTCTGTAATGTGTTACAGTAGCTTTAGGCTGCTATAAGATGAGAGGTTTTTTCCCTCATGCTCAAATGCAAAGCGCAGCTATGGCGTAACTATAGGAACAAAGATCAAAAGCTCAAAGGGCAAAAGGCGCATTTCATCTTTCCCGTTGCCATGCAACTATCTGGATAGCTAATGTGAAGTAAAGAGGATCACATGGTTGAAAATAGAAGAAGACAAGAAAAGGATGGTGATAGCTCTGCTTACTCCTGAAGAAGAGGACGACAAGCCCATTCTACAATAGAGGATGTAGCTCAAGTTCATGTCACTCGCTGGGAAACTGTAAGAGGCTGCTGCTAATGCCATGTTTTCTCTGTCTCACACTGATCTAATCTGCAACGCAGTTACGCAGATCAATTGAGACATGCTCAATGTGGAGCACCCAAGGGAGCTAGCTAGCGCCCTAAAACGTGAGCTGCATAGACGCGTAGTGCCTTCCGCAACCAAGCCATAGAAAATGACTGAAAAAAGGCGCTTTCAAAACATGTGATGCTTAATTAAGCGTGTGTGTGTGTGTGTGTGTGTGTGTGTGTGTGTGTGTGTGTGTGTGTGTGGGTGTGTGTGTGTGCGTGCGTGCGTGTGCGTGCACATATAGCCTACATACTGTACATACATACATGTGCTCATTTGCTTGGTTCAAAGAAAAGGGAATCAAAGGGAATGATCCAAATGAGAGAGAGACTGGTGAAGATGCAGTCACTGTTCTTTATTTTTGTCTTGTTGCATGTCGCCATTTATGTCCTACTTTTGAAACAAATACATGATCATGTTTTATGCCTTTTTCCATGTGGAATAATTTTTTAACATTTCCATCCCCTCTTCCAGTCCTGCAAACTGACCTCTGGCATAATTCCCAATCAGAATGATCCCTATACCTAACTCTATCTCCATCCATCTCCACATCCCTATCCAAAACCCAAGACCCATCTGTATCCCACTTCCCATCTGTACTGATATCCCTATCCTCATCCCATGCCCCATGCTCTTCTCCGGGCCCAGCCCACTGTAAAGTCCTGCCTACAGAGTAGCCTGTCCACCCTCTGCCCCGGCTGTCAGCTTCTCCAGGCAGGCTGTGTTGACAAGGGGAGGCCACTAGGGCTGTCTGTCATGGGGTTATTCTTGGGGCGGAGACGGTTCACCTGATTCGCTGACACCGGCTGCCGTGTGCGGGGCCTGGAAGGGCGGGCATTTGGCGGGGATTTACAGTGTGTGTGTGTTTGGGGGGGGAGCGTGTACATGTGTGCGTTTGGCGGGGAGCTACCAGGGGTTAGCCTTGCCAGATGACAGGTAGGAGAGGGGCGGGAGAGAGACTCAGGAGGCAAAGAGAGAGAAGCACAGGGCTGGCCCCACACACACACACACACACACACACACACACACACACACACACACACACACACACACACACACACACACACACACACACACACACACACACACACACACACACACACACACACACACACACACACACACACACACACACACACACACACACACACACACACACACACACACACACACACACACACACACACACACACACACACACACACACACACACACGGCCAGTTGAAGGACAATGAATAGTGTTCCAGACCCCAGCAACACAGCTGGGAATAAATGCCCTGAGCTCTGAGTACTATGTTTTAATTAAAGAGAAAAGAGTACAAATACTGGACAGAGAGGAACAAGCACTCTAAGAATATTAAGTTTGACTTATGCAGAGTTCTGTCACTGTATAACTCCACATAATAACACTTTAAAGTGGTCATCTCCAAGGTCTTCATTTTGTCATGGGCACTTTGCAGTCAACCCATGTGTTCCGTGCTGTGATGCTAGCCTTCTTAACACATTCACTGCCAGCCGTTTTTTTTTTACTGTAGGTAGGTTCTGCCAGAGGGTTTTTTTGAGGATTCTGGCTCATCTTTCAAGACCCGAGGATTCTTTTCTGCTAAGATTTTGTGAACACACAATATCTCAAAAGAACTAATAGAATGTGTGCTTTCTCTGTCTAAAAGAGTTAGTTTGTAGAGTTAGTAGTTATGTAAGCATTAGCAGTTGAATACAGCATGGTTTCAGCGTCTGAAAAATTATTTTGAGATAAACGGCTTTTTGTGAAATTCGATAGAACAGTCACTTTAACCATTCATTTTTGGCATCAGTAAGACGTCAGACATCTAAACAATAGTTTTGAACAGTAATTTCCTCCATAACAGCAGGAAACACCCCTCTCATTCAAACTCCTCCCTCCGTGTGTGTTCTTCTTGGCTGCAGCGGGCATGTCACAAGCTCGTTTCTGTTGCTCCTGTAACCTCGCGTCACCAGGCTCACTGCTTCTGCTGCTGCTGCCTGTCTGCTGGCGGCCACTGTGCAAGTCTGGATCGGCTCGCTCGTTTCTTGTGGTTTGTGTTGAGAGCTTTGATGAAGCTTTTGCGATTCTGGTCTTATTTATGCTGCGTGTTTCAAAGTGTGTTCCACCCGTAATCTATTATGCAAATTTGCAATCCCGCACCGCCAGCAATCAGCGCGAAAACGAAAGCGTTTTCCCCCATCCATTTTCATGAGAATGGCTTCCTCACACATGCTTTTTGCTTGCCTTCCTCTAGTCTGGGAGAGCACTGTCGCCACTTAGTGGGTCGGTGGAATGGGTTGTACATGTTCGGTGGCTCCAATAATTATATAAGAGATGTAAAAGGGTTAGATGCACATCCCACTGTCAAAAAAAAACAAAACATTTTTTTGACGTAAAAACACGTCATTGGCAGTCAACCGTTGGATTTAGTTTGACGTAAAAACACGTCATTGGCAGTGAACGTGTTAAAACCATCCTGATAACGTGACGTCACATCCTGTTTCAGTCTGTACTCCAATCTGTCCACATCTCCTTCAGCCAATCAGCGTCGCCAAATCCACTCTGAAGAACGGCGAAAACGTCTTTTCCCGTTGAGAAACTCTGCTGGTGCATACTCTTGTTCTTGTTTAATTCTGTCATACTGTTTTGCCGATTGGCCGGTTACATTGTTAAAGTTACGAGGCACGTCCCTGATTGGCCCGTGCACTTTGTAGTTTGTGGAAATGGCTGGAGGTGGGCAGGAGGCCAGACTGATTCACACAACAAAACAGAATTGTGAGTTCACGTGATCAGAATGGTTTACCAGGCTACTGTGGATTTCCTGTTGACTGGCACATGGGACAAGTTAGCCCTGAAGCCTTTCTGTAAGAAAGCCATGACACAGAACAGAGGAATCGCCATACAACTCTTCAAACATGTTTGATTGCATTTCTGTTTTTGTTTGCTAATGCTAACTAATACCACTGTCAGACACATAAAATGCATCACTTAGTCTTCAGTATAGCATGGAGGCCTCCTCAAAGAGTTACTATAGTGTCTTACAACCTAGCTGTAGACAGTCTTGTCTGGCTGCTGGGGGCCCTGGGACTGATATCAAGCTGTATGGTGCCTGCTCTGTCTTGGAGGATTCCAGGCACTGAGGTCCAATACTGCTTGGTCAGGAATCTGATGCCCCTGCTCAGGTTGCTCTGCTGGGGGCTTTTACATGTGATTGTTGGTGGGACTGTGACACCAGCAACGTTGTCTGGGAGTATACAAGTATACTGTGACTGTGCTTGTGACTGTACATGTGTATGTGTTGTGTGTGTGTGTGTGTGTGTGTGTGTGTGTGTGTGTGTGTGTGTTGAGCAGATGAGGTGGGGTTAATCTCTTGATCTCCATCAGAGGGTCCCAGCGACATGCCGGTGTTTACGTTGGCCAAAGGGAGTCGGGGTGTCCGAGGCGCCATTGCCGCCTCGGTCCACTCATGTGGTGCCAGCGCTGTGGGCCTTAAACAAACAGGGTCCGCTTACAAAGACTTAGGACCGACATGGATCCGCTTGCCTCTCTGTCAAGTCTTCACATTTGCTCTATTCTTAAACGTACAATATGTCATTTTCTGTCGCTAGGGGTCTCAAATTCAAAGCAGTAACAGAAGACGGGGTGTCATGGCGTCGTGCAGTAGTGTGGAATTATGCGAGCCATTTTATGAGATTAGGATTCCCTCAGTGCTCATTGTTCATAAGGTTTCTACCGGGAGCCGATACCCGCAGACGTCTCCTCCTCTCCGAAAACAAACTAATTACAACAGGTCAAAACGCTGAATAAAGCAACTTCATATTCAAATCACTGTTTCCCCAAATGGAATTTGCTCACGCTGGTTGCTAACATTAGCTCAGCTTGTTTCTATGTGCTCAGCTTCTTTCAAAGCTTTGGATTCATCCGTGTTCATCGTTCACAAGGCTTCTACCGCCAGCTGGATTATACTAGAGTCCCCATCTCTCCAAAACAAACAGACTCGGTAATTAAAACGGGCAAAAACACTAAATGAACAGTTTGTTAAAACTCACCATTTGTTTTCCAATGGAGTTCAGTGTTCCTCTCTTTGTCTAACGTAACTAACGTTTGTGTAACGTAACTAACGTTAAATAATAAGATCCAGACCTCCGATGACTAAAATCATTCATCCAGTCAAAAGATATAGTTAAAAACGACCAATATCTAAAACATTACACTGATGTGACTTGAAAGTAAGAAAATAGTCCTGAATTGACCGGACATCTAAATAAATGGTAAATGGTAAATGGACTGCATTTATATAGTGCTTTCATCCAAAGCGCTTTACAATGTGCCTACATTCACCCATTCACACACCGAAGGCAGCCAGCCGCCACGCAGGGTGCTGGCACAGCCATCGGGAGCAATTTGGGGTTCAGTGTCTTGCCCAAGGACACTCCGACATGCGGACTGGAGGAGCCGGGGATCGAACCACCGACCTTCTGATTAGTGGACGACCCGCTCTACCTCCTGAGCCACAGTCGCCCTAAATAACATCTGGCGCTCTGTGATGACATCATCGACAAAAAGCGAGTCGCTGAAACGGTCCGTGTCTTTGATATAATAATAAAATTATGTTTTTACTTCGTTGCGAACTCGAGCTCTCACTCTAGTGCCTTATCCGCTGCGTACGCAGCCCACAAGGCACTAGAGTGAGAGCTCTCCTTCTCACTCGTAAAACCCGGGTTGTAGTACAACCCTAACGATTTCTCTTTAGCACTTTTGGAAACATTTGGGATAATGTAAGTGCACAACTAAAGAATATATAAACATAGGTCTACTAGTTTTTAGCTATTTTAATGCTATAATAATATAATACTAATGCTAAAGGTTACATATTGCATCTTTAAATTGGTCAGTCTCACTGCAAACTGTCATCTTCACAGCAGCTGAAAGGCCATCCTCCACACGGAGACGTGTAATGTGTCGTCTGTATACTCAATTGATCTGGGCACTAACTCGCTTTGCCTGACGAAAGTGGCGTCGCTCAACGTCTTTCTTGTGATTACTTTTTTGTTGAGAATATACAGAAAAGAGCTGTGGCATTTTAAGTGTCACTTCGTGATCACATTTGCTAAAGCGCTTTCTGATTGTCATTGAAATTTGCATAATGCTTTGACATTCTTTGATACTTTTCTTTTGTCCAAATAACATATCATTATAAAAAACAATCAGCTGTGGGAGAGCTCACTCCATAATATCTTCTCTCCTCTTACCTTAGACCTCAATTATCATCTTGAGAGTTTCCAAATCCTACATTAAGTAAATGGCAATTGACTCTTTTTTGCTTCCTATAATAGTAGCAGCATTCTGACACTGCAAATGAGATAGGGTTCAGGCATTAGTATGCTGTTAATTCGACCCTGGGCGCCACTATGCAATCAGATCCCAAGCCAAAGCACTTAGCCTATGCTAAGGATTAATGACGGCCATCTAAAACAATTTGGGAGCCAATCAGTTGAACTGAGGAGGGTAAATCTAATATGATAATTTATCTGCATCAACGCGACTCGCCTGGCGGGGAGGAGTATGCTAATTGCGCGACCCTTACCTAGTGACTGGATGCACACAGCTGGGTGTGCTGCCTCTCGTACTGCTATTAGGGAACTTTGAGGGACTTTGGAGTTTGCTGAAGCGAGTTCTCCTTGGAGGGTGATGGCAAGTGAACCCCGCCGTCTCACACTGAGCCCCCCCTTCCTGCTCCACTCAACCCCCCCATTTCCATTTCCATAATGCGCCCGCCTCCAATGACATGACAGCAAGGCGCAAATAAGTGTCTGTATTGGTATCAGATGGAGATGTAGAGGACAGAGGTTTTAATGTGGTCGGAAGGCCTCCCAAAGGGACCGTTATTGCCACTATAGCACATCAGTTACACAGTTACAACAATAGTCTCTTAATTGATTTGTTTAATTAGCCGAAGATGGAGTTAGCACTGCAGCCTGTCATCCTGTATCATAGGGGGTCTCTTCAACAGCCCGCCTCTTAGCCCGCACCAGTCAGACTTCCATTAAAGTGTAATTATATGTAAATTAAAACTACATTAAAGGCCTCCTCAAGTTGACCACTGAAACAATACTGGCTTTCAGCTCTCTTTCTTCGGGAGTAGCAACGGGAGAGACAGAGATTTTATGGTAGATTAGAGCTGGATCCTATGACACATTTCAAATCTCTTCCCCTGAGTAAGTCAATTAATTAATCAGTGCCTTTGGTGGGGAAAAGTAACTCACTAATTCAGTTGCCGGCTTTGTATTGCAGGGAGCAAGTAAGCGTGGGTGAGTCGGGCGGGTGCGTGATGGGATCAGGGGGCCAGTGTGGGGGACGGGTGTATAAGAGTTTCTATTTCAACTGATGCTTCTCAACAAAAACAGCCACCCTACCCAAATCCTATGGACTCGCCCCCCCCCCCCTCCCCTCCCCTCGCTGTCTACCCCAGCCCCAGCTTCACAGGCCCTCTTGGTATGGAGTTGGAGCCGGGAGCCGGGGAGCGATTACAACTTCCTTCAGTGTGAATGGTGCAGATGTCGGCCTGGCCTCAGTGAAGCGGAACAATGCCCTCAAAGGCGTCCGGACACAATGGCTCTTTCTCCTCTGCCGGAGATGTCTCTCTATAGCGGCTCGCGGCGCGGGGATGCTAAGCAGGTGGCACACAGAGAGACAGAGACGGCCCTTTCAAGTCCCCGCGCCTGAAAGGCAGCAGTGGCTACATGCGTGGAAGAGTCTTCTGTGGTCAGTCTGGGCATTAGCGTCTGGAGGTGTCATTTAGCTGTGGATTAGCCAGGCTGCCCCCCCCCCCCCCCCCCCCCCATTGAAGGGCCACTGAGAGAAGCTGTTATTGACGCTCTCTGGCGTCTTTCTCTCTGATGTGCCACGGCTCGCTCCAAGATTGAGAGCTCTCTCGCTCTCGTATGAAGAAGTTGCGAAGCCCCCTCCTCCCACCCTTTACCCTCTCTCTCTCTCACTCTCTCTCTCTCTCTCGTCTCTGTAATGATTGTTATGAGTTCTATACATGCAGCATGTTTTTTACTTACATCACAAACACTAAAAGAAAACACTAACAACCTAAAACTTGATTTTCATGTTTGAAGTAATGTATGAGATGACATTTGAGCTGATGTATAGTAATTGGAGATTCACATTAGTGCAATGCTTTCAGGAGAGATGTGTACAAATAGAGACGTGTGTGTGCATGTGTGTGTGTATGTGTATGTGTGTGTGTGTGTGTGTGTGTGTGTGCGTGTGCGTGTGTGTACGCATGTGTGTGTGTGTGTGTGTGTGTGTGTGTGTCACATCAGTGGTTCTCAAACGTTTGCATGTCAAGGACCCTAAATTAGACGACGGACACCAATTTGACAATATATTGTGCCAGATTTGTGCTTTTAGATGTTTTACGTTAAGTGTATGAAACCCATGATAAAACACATAGTCATACATTATGTCATTGTGTTACTTATAGATGGAATTATTATAGTGAAAATAAATGATTCCCCTTTTTGCTGGGGACCCCTTCGAAGCCCCTGAAGGACCTCTGGACCCCTCTTTGCGAACCACTGGCCTACATTACACACGCCAGAAGCATGTTTATCACAGCACACTTGTTTGTGTACTAAAATGGAAGCTCTTGTGGATTTGCAGACTTAATTATGACAGCACGAGCATCCCACCGTGTGTTTACCAGGAAGTCTCCCTCTCTATGGAGCTGAATAATTTGCTCGCCTCTCCCCCAGCTGTGTGGCATTACTGTGCTATTCCCGGCCCCAGTGGAGAGCAGTGGGGACCAAATGAAGAAGAGTCACCTGGCGCCTCCTCCCAAGGTCTCGCAGAGTTAACATGTCATGAATAAATTAATATCTAATGAAGGAGGAGGCCACTATTACACTCACCCTGCACTCGTGTCATCAGGAGAGATGGAGGTTGAAGACACTAAAATATTGCGGCAGACGCTGTGAATTGACAAACAACATCAAAAGACAGAACGAGTGGTGCTAAATACTTTGTATGCTATCCTACTGTGCGGAAGTTAATGTCATCGTGTACTTTTCATTCTTTTGCGTCATCGAGTGAGTCATGCTACAATTGTGCTTTTATCAAGGTGGGTTGATTAAAGGGATTTGACTCTTGGATGCAGTTTATTCTTGGAAGTGACATTTTCAAAGGAACAAAAGCGTTTCAAGCAGTTTGGTTTTTAGACCACTGAGACAGCAATATTGCTCCAATATTCATTTGAGCAGCAAAGTGGAAGATGATCCAGAAATCTGCTTCGAAATGAAAACGTTCACAATGATTTTTGCACTTATTGCATCTCTCCCTGTACAAACACCTGCGACAAGCCTGCTCACCACCCCTCTGTGTTACAGGAGGATACAGGATGGTGGGCCACGTACGATGGTGGCACAACAATAAGCCTCCAGATTTACCTTTCTTGTATCTTTTGTCATTGAGGGATTGAATCCGTCATTGGCACACGTGTGCGAGGCAAGCCCTGCTGGGCTGTTGCTAATGCCGAGGCCCCCTTGTGAGAGTACATTATCTCTGAGCCCTCCTATTATTCTGGAACAGTCTTTGACTTCTAATGTGTCTATCTGCACGTCACCGGATATCTCGTAACATTAACTAACAATCCATTATACCAATCAGCGTTTCCGATAGCACCCACAGCTGCAGGACATCGTGTGTCCTTTAAGATTTCAAATACAGGACAAGTGGTATAAATTCAGGACACATTAAATCTGTGTTTATTGAGCTTAAAAACGATTGATATATAGGCTCTTGCTATATAAAGAATTACATAATTAGGTATGTAGATTTATATTTTTTATTTGAAAGTATAAACAGCCAATAAGACTCAATTAACCCTTTTATTTCCAGAGGTGCAACCGTGCTTTTCCAGTCACACGGTGCGCTATCTGGTGTGGCGATGGTCCAGCTCGTCGTCTCATCCAGGCGGAAAACACTAGCGTCCTGATAATATAATAGATCCATGTAGCGTCCACGTTAGCAAGCACGCAGAAAACACTAGCCTCTAGCTATGTTAACAAGCAGGCGGAAAACACTAGCCTCTACATTAGCATCAGGCTACAGTTCTCAGACGATAGGATAGCATGCAAAACTTTAGCCGTACAAACACACTTATTACAAATGAGTCGGGCTAATTACTAGAAAATACTAGTACTAGAAAATAGTAGGCTTGCTTTGGGTAGCTACCTACTACGTTAAGAGGAAAACACACGCGATATGTCAGTGCATAGCAGCGCACACACTGACACACAAAACCTCACCGCACTGTCAAAATCCCAACACTCAGTCCCGCCCAGCCGCCCCATTAGCCAATAGCATTTTAGAGAAACGTGATGTACCTCTCCAAACTGACCAATCAGAAGCAGCTAAAGACCAGAGCCGTGTAAAAGAGTTGCGACATCTCCATTCACTCCAATGGACCAGTTTTTTACTCTCAAGAGTTCCAGGAAGTAAGGTCCTGGATTAAGCAGCACTGTCGAGTTGCCACAAAATGGACAGTTTGTGTTGTACTTTGAATTTCTTTTTTTTCTTGAATCAAATTGTACATTATCAGCTTTATTTTAGCATGCAAAAGTAGCGCGAGACCCATTCCTGGCTGTTCATTGGCTAATGAGTCTCGCATTTTGGTCCTCCGCTGACGCCACTCTCTCTCTAGAGGACACTACTAAAGACGAGCAGTACTAGCAAGTTAGTTTGTCATGCCTCGTGTGGAGCTGTTTGACAGTGTTACCAAACTATAAAGTGACAGGTCAATATTCTTGACTCTGGGGATTTAACCCGGGGTTTCAATTAATTGCGTCGGGAGATAATTTACAGGACATGGTGTCCTGCAGATTTTAATTGACAAGTTTTTGATTAATTTTAAAGGCCAATATCCTGCAATTACAGGACAACGGAAACGCTGATACCAATGTCTTGTCATTACACAAGCAGCTAATTAGCCTATTGGTTTACCTCTTATTTTGCATGAATTACAATTGGCCTTTTTCACAGCAGCCGTTTTGTGTCTAAAAGGGAGGAAGTAACATTAATGAGGGTTTCCAACTTCCAATCCATTTAGGCGTTCCAGTGCTGGGGCCCTCGGTAATGTTTTGCTTGCACCTGTGTTACTTCCTGGCTTTTAGACACAAAATGGCTGCTGTGAAAAAGGCGGATTGCTGTCCAACAAGTCGTGGCGGGACATTTATCTAACAACTTGAACAAGGGCTGTGACTCACTTTGAGTGACTTTGATACCTAATCAAACAGACCAATCAGTGCTTGCATTGAGTGTAAACCGTGTCTTCACCAGAGGTGAGATCTATTAACCTCTACCCTGAATCCGATATATTTTTAGCCCTAGTGATCATTCAGACCGCACTTTGATCCAGTGCCTGTGCACAGAGAGAGTCGGTGCTGAGCTGCACGTTAGCCCGCTCCTTACAGGAAATACCACAGCTTTCCCCCGGCCATGCTGCACAATACTACAAACGTGGAAATATAAATAGAGGAGAGAGAGGGAGAGGGGACAAATCTATTGAAATCAAAATGAGTGGAATCAATAATGCACATTGATCAATAATAGTGGAAAAAACAGTTCTTGCAGAATGGAAAATATATTAGCCACATGCATAAACTTCATTTTCCCTGGTGAAATAAGATCCTCTGCTGACTCAGCAGGGGCTCTAGTGGAACTTTTACCATTTTTGCCACAGATAAGGAAATTCAAATCATGAGCCTTTTTACATGAGACTATTGCTAATTAGGCCATTCGTGAAAGTGCCGCCTTACATAAAGTTAATTTCCATTAACATGATATATTCTACTAGTCAAAAACTTAGATATAAATACTGTAATTACTTTTTTCTTCCTTTTTTCTTTTTTCCCAAATGCCTGATTCCATGGCACAGTTTGTGTGCCAGCATCTCAAATGGGATAATCCAAAATAGATATTTGAATAAATACATTTATATTTCTGTGGACAAATGTATTAAATGGATACAACTAAGTAATACTCACACATATATTTTTTCTGTACTTTTATTTCTGTTTTTATTTATTATTGCCCACAAATCACTGTAATCCTTTTCTTGCTGTATTTATTTCAATTCATTTTAATATTAGTATATTTTGCATTGAAATATATCAATTTACTTGGGTTACACTATTTTATTCAATTTTGGCACATGTATTAGTTCATTTTCCCCCCTTTCCAATTCTTCTACATTATTTAGCATTTTTGTTAATGAGCTCTGTCAGCATTGGATGGAGAGACAAGAGCAATCGATTATACAGTAGATCACACAATTGACTAGGCAGATTTGGGTTACACTTGTGCCAAGTTTTGTCCAGGATGGTTCTGTGATCAGACCACAGTAATGACCACTGAGTAAAGACCAGGCCCTAAAGTGGATCCAAAAGACTCATGGCTACATTCAAATCAATAGCTATTATGTGGCACACACCCAACATGCATTTTTGTGAGAGAGAAAAAAACAGAATTCTACAAAACATGTTGTGTACCTATGGCAGCTTGATGAAAATGTATACTTTTTCTTGTGCAGTGTCCTTCACAGGTTTTGATGACAATATGATGATTAGGCAGTGACATAGTCTCTCAAGACAAAGACAGATGTGTTTTTCTCTCACAATTTACAAACGCTCCCGCCTACTCGTCTGTACTTTGCAGCTCTCAAAGTTGGTAAAAATAAAAAATAAATCAGGCTCACGCTCATTTCTCCAATCACCTGCCTCGATTATATTTTCCACAAACCACTGCATGTTTTTAATTTATCCATCCAATAATTCCAGTACCGTCTGTGTGTGTGTGAGTATGTTGTCCTTCGTCACATACCTCGAGAACCATTCATCAAATTGACTTCAGACTTTGTTTGCGTGTGTCTCTGGGACCCTGACTTCCAGTTTAGGATTTGGTGCAGTTTGGTCACACCAAAGCTGAGATATTAATGCTCTGTCCCGCTATGCACAGCCCTGCTGAAGTTGGGTTTTATTCTCTTTGGAAGAAAACAACTTCCTCTTCCTTCCTAATTTTAATTAACCTGACACTGCCAGAGTCACTGCCTTGTTTTCACATAACCATCGGGGTATACCGTATATGAGTCGCTCTGGAAACCATTTCAAAGGGCAGGCACTTTCAAAAAATACCTGGCATGTGATTGGATGAACCATCTGTCTATCACGTCTATATACCGGCGTACAGGCGCCACAACAAAGCCTGCCCGTAGCTGCCTCACAGGACGCTGATTGGTGTGAAGCACTGGTGGTTTGGATTCGTGGTGAGATTGATTTGTCGTGTGATTGTGATCTCATGAGCTTGTGATTTGTCGTGTGATTGTGATCTCATGATGAGCTCGTGATTTGTTGTTGATTGTGATCTCATGAGCTTGTGATTTGTCGTGTGATTGTGATCTCACAAGCTCGTGATTTGCGTGTGATTGTGATCTCATGATGAGCTCGTGATTTGTCGTGTGATTGTGATCTCACAAGCTCGTGATTTGTCATGTGATTGTGATCTCATGAGCTTGTGATTTGTCGTGTGATTGTGATCTCATGATGAGCTCGTGATTTGTCGTGTGATTGTGATCTCATGAGCTTGTGATTTGTCGTGTGATTGTGATCTCATGATGAGCTCGTGATTTGTCATGTTATTGTGATCTCATGAGCTCATGCAAATCCAGCTGCCTCGCAAGTTTCCATTTGAATGGCCTTAAGTACAGACTCTGTGGCATTCAAAGATTGTGGAAGAGATAGACTGACTTGATAGACTAGCAGTAGCAGTGAGATGTTGGAGTCTGTGCTAAGACGCAGCTAGCATTTTAGCGGTGGCCATCTCATTATAATGTTGGAGTAATACAAAAGAATGGAAAATACTAAATAGGATAATCAGAAAATAGGAATACAGATAAAGGAATAAATGTAGGCTATGCAGATACATATTTATTTCAACACAAAGCATAAAAATTATGCACGTTGAAGTAGGCTAGAGAAAAAGCGCCTGTGCTTTTTCTCTATCATTTTCTTATCATGTATTGGCATCCCTTTAATGATTTAACAGAATTCCAGTGAAACCATGATGTTTAGTTTGTTAATTATTTACGAAGATTCATTCAGGCTTTCTATCATTGCTATGGTCGTTGCTGGACGCTGCTATCGCTGAAACCATAGTTCTTCTTCCGGTTTGCAAAGTGGTTGTAAAAAGATAGATCTACTGAACATAAAATGTCCTTGATACAGTCACTCAACAATATGATTGGTTAATGATATGGCCATCTGAAAAATCCCCCCCCAAGTTTTGGATTATAGCTGAAGGCTACATTAGCCTACTCATGATCCTCAGTGACCGTTATAAAAAAGAGGTTAAAAAGATATATCTGAATATATCAAATGTGTAGTACAACAGTACTTACCTACATTGCATCTAGCTGATCTGTTAAGAAAAAGTAAAGTGGTTTATTTCAGATATTTTAGCCAAAACTGGAGTCGAACACGTCAATTCCACCCACAACAGCCTTTCTGTGAGCCTTCTGTCAACCAACGTGTGTGGGTACGTATGTCCGTGCGTGTGCGCGTATGCGTGCGTGCATATGTGCGTGTGTGTGCACGTGTGTGTGTGTGTACGTCTACGGTCTCAATGACTACTGATAACGGCCATTTAATCGGCTTATAACAGCCGAAGCGGGTGGAAATGGTGAGATGAATGGCTGTGATATTACGTTATATGCCACAGCCTTGTTCAGAGTCGCAGGCCTATCAATAGCAATGATTTGGAAGTGCAATTAGGCACCCTGATATTGAGTGTTAAAGCTAGCTCTCCTTCTCTCTAGGAGGCAGAGAGAAGCACATGTACTGTAGCCTAGCTCTATCTCAGATTACACAGATAATGCTCTGCTACAATGCTTTGGCAGCAGAGATGAAAACATGTGCTTATTTGTTAAGCATGAAGCACCCCTTCTATTGCTTTCCCCTGCAAGTATGACAAGTGGTGTAATGCAAGAAACACCTTAGTGATATTATTATTATTACATTCGAGGTCATGTTTTGAGCACAATGGCTCCAATATGTTGCCCCAGAACCATCACTTATTAATAGATTGCAGCACAACTTCATCGATGTGACTGCATTTTGACTTCACAGGAACGAGACGAACGAGCCTGTGAACCCTGCGTGATTCACTTGCACCCTGTTTTCGGCCTTTCCCCTTGTTTTTGTGTTTTGCGTACAGAGTGGCAGGTGCAGGTTCCCTCGGCCCGGGCGCGCCGTAAATCTGCTGTATTTACGAGCAAAACCATCAGCGCCACGCCAGAAACAACAAGATGCGTTACCGTTCCCCCTATTCTTGTGTCATGTTTGTGCAATGACATCACTGTCCACTGACTGATTACTCGCCCTAATGGTCCATTCTTAGGCGAGAGGGCACCGTTGGGTCACGAACTTGAGGATAGAGGAAATAGTGGCGATAAGCGGGGGGTCATCCTTCTGCAGATTCTGTAGGATAACCACCCCTTGTCACCTGCGACTGACCTACTGTCCGTCGACCGCCCGCTCCGCCCGCCCTGCGCCTCCTGTGCCATCAGCTGAGCCGTGCCCCCTGTGCTCAACGACACAACAGTTTGGCCCTGGAGAACAATAAAACAGTGTCAGTTTCTGGAGGAAAATACAGACAAAGTGAAAGAGGAAACAATTCGTTCACAACAGGACACGCGGCTGCCGAGGATAACCTGCCTTCAAAGATGCTGGGGTGGCGTTTCAGAATAGTTTAGAGGTGGCGCACTTCAAACGGCTCGGCGCGGCGCGGCTCCCGTATCCAGTCGTTTTTCCTGCTATTCTTATGGCTTGGTTTTGGGTTGCTATAAGTAGCCTGCATCCTGTCCCTCTGTGGTCTCAGGTGGATAGCTTTTGTTTTTGTAGCTGGGGCCAGCGCTTTAATGGCTGCCTGTGCTTCCACTGCGTCTGTTGGCAGGCTTGATTAGCTTGTTAGCAATGTACTCATATATCATACTAGAGAGCAGCCAAACTCTTGTATAACAAACTAGAGGAGTAAAGGTTAGGGCAGTGTGGGCTGTACGCTCAGCAGTGCTCACAGATATTGTAGTGTTTCGTTATCTTCATTTATACACAGTCACTTGTTAAGCTTTACTTTGAGTTTGTGCACTTCCTTTTTAAAGAGTCATATCATTAGGCAATAGAGCCTTCTGAACAATAACAGGAAAAGGAATTGAAAGAATAATAACATTTTGAGCAGGTAGCTATCAGAGACTTGTGGTTTCTTAATGTCTACAAATCCCCTTTGTCCTTGTGTATGAAAGCATCTGCTCTAGGCTTGTCCCTGTCTGTCACTGTATCCCCCTTTTTCCCCAGAACTTCCTCCTGGATAAATACAGCCTTGAAGACATCCAGTCTGTAACTTTAGTGGCCCTTGCCCCGTCTGTCTGTCTCTGGTCTCTCCTGTCGTTCCTCCCCCTCTCTCATCCCCCATGTGTCTCCCATAGCTTTTGTGCTCTTTCGAAACATCTCGCCCATGTTGGCCGGTGCTGGTCTACTGGTTACCTCTGCTCCTCCCACAACAGTCAATGGCACACATGTTCCATTGTTTGCAGCACCAAGCCCAATTACTGTGCACTCACCAACAGCGGTGGTAGGCAAGGCACTTAGCGGAGTTAGATGACCTCTGTGGTGCAATTACCTGCTTGTTAGACAGTCTGTGGTAACCTGGTGGTCTAAACTCTGGCCAGAGTGTGCCTCCGTTTCTCCTGGGCCCACCTGCACCTTTGTTAGCCTCCCATGGCAGCCTCCATAGTCCACTACGCTTGTCTCTCGCTTCTCAAACCCTCCCCTTCATTTCCTCTTAATGGCTTTCAACTTTGTCTGCCTTTCCTCTCCACTGCCCTGAACTGCAGGTCAGCCTCCCCGTTAATTACAGCTGGTGATTAGGGGCTGAGAGGGAAAGTGGCGGAGTTTGCCTAGTGTGTGGCGGGTCCAACCAGCTTTGACTGTTTACTTAGCCGCGCTAGTATGTCCGGCTAAGTATGTTCATGTCATTGTTTCTTTCTGACCTTTGACCTCTGCTGCCTGACATTAATCAAGGCACTGAAGTCTAAGGGTTCATTGAGTCTATTATACAGTAGAGACTTTTACAGTTTATATAGTGTGGTGTGGATATTTTTTATACAACTGTACCACAGGAATATTCCATACCCCATAACATACCGGTAGTTATTGTCAATATAGCCACTCCATAGCTTTTTCACTTGTAAAAGCCAAATAGTGCCCGACCCAAAAGATGAGGGGAGGCAGCACACCAGCGAACTCACACATGCTAACGGGTGCAATCACAGTCTCATATCCTGATTGTGCAGGTGGTAGTGTGGACAATGAGGGCGGAGAGAGGGAAATGTGCACGGCAGCTTTCCATTATGAGATCGTGTGTATTACTGTTATCCAGAGGGCCTCCTGCTCGCTGCGGCGTGTGCCAGACTCCTGGGTGGGCAATCTCAGAGACAGTGGGGAGGCCCGGCTTATTTCTGGGCACATTTGGCATGGCCTATATGGCTGTTACAAGAACTAGAAGTGGAACAGAAGTCATAAAAATACGCTTTGATCTTTTGGGGGAAACTTTTCATGCAGGAGGTGAAAGGTGTGATTTTTTCCTTTTGTATAGTAGCATAAACTGCTACTGTAATACCTCATAGTGAAATGATGGTGTCCATTTGAAGACTAATTTATCGAGAATTACTAGAAGATGTTTATTGATCAGATTAAGAGCAAACAAATACAAGTGAAAATGTTAAGTGCAGACCCATAACAGTACTTCAGGCTGACCTCTTCCATTCTTTGAATGGGACTCTTGTACAGAAGCGTTGTGTTGGGACGTGCATTATGACCAAAGAAACAATCCTGTGCAACATCAAGCAGGGGCAAAGCTGCTTTACAGCTGGATGAATGACAAAGGGGACAAGAGAAATGTGGACCTTAGAAACAGGTCCCTGGCTTCTGTCACTGATTTGGTTGCGGTTCTGTTGATGGAGGCCTTGGCGATATGACAGTGAGTGCTGCCCTAAAAGACCACCTGTTTCGGGACTGCTGATGGTCTTGAGGTCTGGAAACGGCCTTGGCACACTCTGGAAGCCAGTCATTGTTCTCTCTTGAGGTCTGGAAAAGGCCTTGACACACTCTGGAAGCCAGACATTGTTCTGTCTTGAGGTCTGGAAAAGGCCTTGACACACTCTGGAAGACAGTCATTGTTCTGTCTTGAGGTCTGGAAAAGGCCTTGGCACACTCTGGAAGCCAGTCATTGTTCTGTCTTGAGGTCTGGAAAAGGCATTGGCACATTCTGGAAGCCAGTCATTGTTCTGTCTTGAGGTCTGGAAAAGGCCTTGGCACACTCTGGAAGCCAGTCATTGTTCTGTCTTGAGGTCTGGAAAAGGCCTTGGCACACTCTGGAAGCCAGTCATTGTAAAGGCCTTGACACACTCTGGAAGACAGTCATTGTTCTCTCTTGAGGTCTGGAAAAGGCCTTGGCACACTCTGGAAGCCAGACATTGTTCTCTCTTGAGGTCTGGAAAAGGCCTTGGCACACTCTGGAAGCCAGTCATTGTTCTGTCTTGAGGTCTGGAAAAGGCCTTGACACACTCTGGAAGACAGCCATTGTTCTGTCTTGAGGTCTGGAAAAGGCCTTGGCACTGTGGTGAGATATTTCGTTTTAACCTTTAAATAAGTCCATTTACTAGAGAGTAAATTGTAACATAGTTTATTTACAAACCAAAAGTCCACACACGGATCCGGATCACTGCCTGCTCTCACTACTTCCTTAAGATGGCAAATGACCCCGAACAAAGGAGGTCTTACTTCTTTATAACCTTTGGTCTAGGCTCCGCCCAGACACTGTGTCTGCAGTTCACAGCGCCCTCTATCTTCCTGGAGTAGTAATGAACAGGATTATTTATCTACAGTTCCCTCCTTTTTTTCCTTATAAGGAAAAACTTAACTGAGGGATTTATTATAAAGTTGCTTTTTGGTTTTGCAACTTTTGTCTATCAGCATACATCATCAGCATTTTGACATCTCACCCCATCCAGAGATGCGCACAAGCAGGTCCACAACGCAGCCTTTCCCAGATCACATAATCCACAAAGTCCAAACCACTTCTATGAATCAAATGACCCGGGAACCATGTTATGAACCACCCTGCACACAGCTCTGCACTGAGTGCGGTGACTTTTAACAGCTTATTCACATGCAGAGGTAAACCTACTTTTTCCATTTGCTTTCCTTCGAAGTAGGGAAAGGCCTCTGCGAGCTTCTACTGTTATAGAACCACTCACTTAAAAAGCCTGTGCATAACCCAGCCTACCAGCGATACCAAAAGTCTATGATGATGCTTATTATATAATGATAATGTTTATACTATATTATAATAGGCCTTTTATACAATACTTCTAGAATTAATTAGTTACATACTCTAGTACTAGACACAACATACATTCAATTCAATCATTTACAGTACATATTATTACACTTAACAGCTTTCAAGGTTTATAGTTCACTATCAATTATGTGGCATATGTTTCTGAATTCAATTAGGGAGTGCAGGATTCTTGTGGCAGTTTTATTTCTTCTTCGTCCTCGCGTTGGGTCGTCTTCATTTATTCCTTAATTTTCTGTGCTCTCATTTTCTCCAGTTCAGCTGGACTCCTTCTGAAATAAAATAACATAGTGCTTTATTTACTTGTGACTTAATCACGGTAGACAATTCATTTTCTCTTCTTCTCAACTTTCAGCAAAGTTAAATATGGATCTTCATAAAGCAGTGTAACACAATAAAATACTAACAAAGGAATTCTAACCCACAATGACTTCATCTGAAATGAGGTTCATCGTGTTGTTTATATTTATAGCCTTCACCTTGTTTCTAATTCTAATTGGCAACATAAATTGGAAGAATCCGAAATTCAACTCAAAATATGGATATTGATATTACCATAATTAGACAATTCTGTGTTATTTATTCCCAACCAAATTTTCATTTTGCTCTCCACCTGAAATCTTACCATCTCAAAGTCTCACTCAATGTGATTGTTCTCTACCCCCTCACCCCTACTTCAACTCTTCTTATCTCTGTTTAGGAAGAAGGGATGAGATGCATTGTCACTATGTTAAATAACTAAGTCCTTTTACCCAACTGGAGTCATTCTGTACTCTTTTCTTGCACTCTAATTCTAATTGTAAGGATTATCTGGACAATTTCGGGCCCAGTGTGTAGGATTCCCACAAACAAAACATCTATCTTGCTTTCTGCATACTCCCCTATTCGGACTCTGAATATAAAGGCCGGCACATTCACTGCCTCCTCCTATCTCATGTTGGCCCTGTTGCCCACCCCTCTCATACACACAGTCACAAGTCTGAACTCCGAACTCTTCATTATTCTCATTATTCTCCGCTTCAACTCTTTACCATACACTTTTTATTTGCTAGCTAATTCAGTCACTGGATGACTAACGTACGTTTTATTACTTATTTATTTATATAGCGCTAATTATCTCCCAACCGGGGGAAATCCGGCGACTTCAAAGCATTTACTCCGCTTCCTCTAAGGATTTACTGTGGTCTCATGGGTCGCCAATGCGACTTCCGATTCCTTGTTAGCACATTAGCCACTGCTAACTATTGTACTAAACAGTCTCCCAGAACAGACAAGTTGGGTCTATCTAGAGCATATACTTTACAGGCCTCTAAGGTCTCATTCACACACATTGTGAACGATTCTGCTCCTAATAAAAAACCCCATCTAACGGTCAAATGCTTCCACCATATGTGTATAGCTGCATTCGCCAGAAGTAGATGAAACAGTCTGTTTTAAGAGACTACTGAACAAAGGATCGTCCCCCCTCCCGCACAGCCTCTAAGGATTTTATTTATTTACCTAGGTTCTTAATTCTCTCTCAATGGTAGGCCTACACAATCAGCAGCAGAATATCTGTTACATCAATAATATGATTAGTTACCGAACTCAGTTACCTTATAATGTTTAATGATTTCCACCTAGTGGATCCTTGAGGCTCCAACTTGCCTCTTATCCCAATAGCAACATAGCGATCTTTCTTCCACGCTATTCTTTATGCTCTTTTAATCATTCGGTAACCAATCATCTATTGGGCACATTTAACACACAACACACTTAGACTTTTGTATTTCTAAATAATCAAATTACAACTCACCTTGGCTTCCCATTTGCTTCTCGCCGGCCTGCTCTGCCTGTGTTGTTGTTGATTTGCGCGCTCCACAGGAATTCAGGTCCGACGTGAAACAATGGCCCAAACCTGCCCAACTATATCACTATACTTCCCCCCTCGACACGGGTTTCGGCAACCAAACTGTCGTGAGGAATTTAACTCTAAGTTTACAAAACCAATGCAACTAGAAGGTAAAAGTATTACAAAAGGTTTATTTACAAAACAAAGTCTCACAGCACTGTGGTTCACCCCCCTCTCTCTCCCTGCTCCTGAGGAATGACCTCTTCTTCCTGTTAGCCACTTCCTTTTATGGACTTCTTCTGAAGTTCCACAACAAAGAGTAGCTTTATGCACTTAGCGCCCCCCTATGGCTAGGAGGGGTATAACAACATCTAAATTCTCTCTACAGTTTGCTAACCCTATCATCATACAGGTTGTCTAAGCCAAGTAGAAACAGCGTATGCAAAACAGAAACAAATAATGTGGAACGTGAGGAAAGAGGGGGTTTGATCTGATCACACAGAAGTTAAGCTTTTGTGTTGTTAGACCAATAAATTATCAAATACCCAATAAAATAAATTGTAAAATTGATGGCTTTTGAGCCAAACTTACAGCTGCCATGAAGTCTTGGTTATGTGAAATCCTTGACAATGAAAATAGTATTATGGAAAGTACTGGAAAATCCTTGAATTTCATTTTGTAATGTCTGCATGAACGCTGGTTATAATGAATATGATTAACAATCTTATCCCCTAGGGTTAGATCAACAGAGGAGGGAGCAGTTAATTCGGAATAGAAGATACTTATGACTGTTGAGATAAACTGATTTATATAAAAGAGAACTAAGATTAGATTTTCTGTTTCAGGAAAACCAGGAACATCGAGGGAGACATCGAGTTCAAGACAAAGGAACATTTCAATAAAACAGACAGTTTAGCAGTGAGAAAGGATATTGATTTAATGAATGAAGTTTAAGATGGATGAGTGTGTGAACGAATGTGAGTGTGCAAGATGGAGGCGAGATACTGGAAGCCATCAAGAGGACACTTCACTAGCATCTGACCTGGGGAGGAGCCAATGGGAAAGCCATGATGACATCATTTGAATAGTGTCTGAATTTAATATCTGTTATAAATAAATGATAGAGCAAACTTGTATGGATGGAGCCAATGGAGACGACAAGATGACATCAATCACGTCAAATATTTGAACTGCTAATGAAATTATGTTGTAGTGTATGTACTTTGTATATAATGTTGAAAAGTGAAGTGTATGATTGTAGTGCAATGTTTCATATGTTATAAGTCATGTATAGTGTCTAAGCTTAGCAATGATAGCATGCTATAGTTGTAATGAGATCCAACAACTTTAAACTGGTAGATTAGGCCAATCTATCAGAAGTATATTATGTAAATAACTTGGATTAGTAAGGAGTCCATCATTACATGGAGTGATATAGCAGCAAGGCACATTTCAAATACAGGCTTTATTAAGTGATGTCCCAAAAGCAAAGAGAGGGGGTCGCAGAGGACTTCTCTAGACTGTACACAGACAGAGTTTATAATCTGCATGTATTTGAAATATTTATAAACCACTGCATTCTATAGAGAGGAGTACACAGTTGGATTCGGAATATGGCAACGTAAAGTGTACTTCTTTTAACAAGAATGTATATATCGGCATGGGATGATGAATACTACTAAGAGTAAGTTGAAATGCAATATAACAACTTCTAAATAAAATAGTTTTACTGTTAATAAGTAAAAAGAGGAGGGAAACTGTAGAGAGAATTTAGATGTTGTTATACCCCTCCTAGCCATAGGGGGGCGCTAAGTGCATAAAGCTACTCTTTGTTGTGGAACTTCAGAAGAAGTCCATAAAAGGAAGTGGCTAACAGGAAGAAGAGGTCATTCCTCAGGAGCAGGGAGAGAGAGGGGGGTGAACCACAGTGCTGTGAGACTTTGTTTTGTAAATAAACCTTTTGTAATACTTTTACCTTCTAGTTGCATTGGTTTTGTAAACTTAGAGTTAAATTCCTCACGACAGCACACTCTGGAAGCCAGACATTGTTCTCTCTTGAGGTCTGGAAAAGGCCTTGACACACTCTGGAAGCCAGTCATTGTTCTCTCTTGAGGTCTGGAAAAGGCCTTGGCACACTCTGGAAGCCAGTCATTGTTCTCTCTTGAGGTCTGGAAAAGGCCTTGACACACTCTGGAAGCCATTGTTCTCTCTTGAGGTCTGGAAAAGGCCTTGGCACACTCTGGAAGCCATTGTTCTCTCTTGAGGTGTGGAAAAGGCCTTGGCACACTCTGGAAGCCAGACATTGTTCTCTCTTGAGGTCTGGAAAAGGCCTTGGCACACTCTGGAAGCCATTGTTCTCTCTTGAGGTCTGGAAAAGGCCTTGACACACTCTGGAAGCCAGACATTGTTCTCTCTTGAGGTCTGGAAAAGGCCTTGACACACTCTGGAAGCCAGACATTGTTCTCTCTTGAGGTCTGGAAAAGGCCTTGGCACACTCTGGAAGCCAGTCATTGTTCTCTCTTGAGGTCTGGAAAAGGCCTTGGCACACTCAAGCCAGTCATTGTTCTCTCTTGAGGTGTGGAAAAGGCCTTGGCACACTCTGGAAGCCAGTCATTGTTCTCTCTTGAGGTGTGGAAAAGGCCTTGACACACTCTGGAAGCCAGTCATTGTTCTCTCTTGAGGTCTGGAAAAGGCCTTGGCACACTCAAGCCAGTCATTGTTCTCTCTTGAGGTCTGGAAAAGGCCTTGACACACTCTGGAAGCCAGTCATTGTTCTCTCTTGAGGTGTGGAAAAGGCCTTGGCACACTCTGGAAGCCATTGTTCTCTCTTGAGGTGTGGAAAAGGCCTTGGCACACTCTGGAAGCCAGACATTGTTCTCTCTTGAGGTCTGGAAAAGGCCTTGACACACTCTGGAAGCCATTGTTCTCTCTTGAGGTCTGGAAAAGGCCTTGGCACACTCTGGAAGCCATTGTTCTCTCTTGAGGTCTGGAAAAGGCCTTGGCACACTCTGGAAGCCATTGTTCTCTCTTGAGGTGTGGAAAAGGCCTTGGCACACTCTGGAAGCCAGACATTGTTCTCTCTTGAGGTGTGGAAAAGGCCTTGACACACTCTGGAAGCCAGTCATTGTTCTGTCTTGAGGTCTGGAAAAGGCCTTGGCACACTCTGGAAGCCAGACATTGTTCTGTCTTGAGGTCTGGAAAAGGCCTTGACACACTCTGGAAGCCAGTCATTGTTCTCTCTTGAGGTCTGGAAAAGGCCTTGACACACTCTGGAAGCCAGTCATTGTTCTCTCTTGAGGTCTGGAAAAGGCCTTGACACACTCTGGAAGCCAGTCATTGTTCTGTCTTGAGGTCTGGAAAAGGCCTTGGCACACTCTGGAAGCCAGACATTGTTCTGTCTTGAGGTCTGGAAAAGGCCTTGGCACACTCTGGAAGCCAGTCATTGTTCAGTCATTGCGCTGCTCTCTGCTGCGACAGAAAGAGATGGTTGGTGTCCCACTGGAAATGTCTCATACCTGTTAAGGTGTCTGTAGGCACATTGGCACAAAGCTATTCACGCGCATGCACGCACGCACGCACACATACACGCACACTTGACTTCTACTAAATTAGAATACTGGTGATGTGGTACATGAAGAGAAGCTCTTAAGACACAACATAATAAACACTTGTTTTTATATCCAAAATTATCATAGTCAGGATTGGATGTCTGACAATATTAATATTAGGTATTAAAGTGTTTCATGCTCTGCCTCAGGAAATGAGGATATTAGGACACTTGGACATGTCTCTGCTGACCTTCTCAGCCTTCATACTATCTTTTACCAAAACATCATAGTAAGTATGGAAAAACTAGTGTCCATTAAAAATGTGCTGAAGACCCATTATTGCTTTTAGACAAATGTTTCAAGTATGGATGAAATACATTTTCCGTTAAATATCTTGTAAAAACTTCATTTGTCAATTTAGGATTTCTCTTTTCTACAAATGTATCAAAAACGACGCCTAAGAATCTATCTCCAATCGGTTTGATTGTCTGCAGACTCTTGATTGCCATGGTTACTCGAACAACAATGGTAATCCTCCCAAGGTCGTAACCTTGCGTGACCCGAGTTCAGGGGGAGGTTGTCTGGGGTTTCCTGAGAAGAATAAGTGGGAAACCTACACTTCCCAGACCTCCCAGTAACCCTACAAAGTGGAAGATTTACGAGGCCCAGCGTGGATTCCCCTGATTGGCTTTATGACGGGACTTCCACCATGTCCTCCGCTGACAGTCATTAGGGGGTCCTCCACTCTAAACATAGGCTTCTCTGGAGGGAGCACGGTGACGTTATGCTCAGAGCGGAGGGTACAAACTGGGAGCACTGGAAATGGTGCTTGAGAGTTGTTGGTGAGAAATAGGACAGAGTAGGAATAAGTTGGTGTAAAGCGTCTTTGAAAGGCACTATATAAGTCCCATGTAGTAGTATTATTATTACGTTAGCAATATACAAGACAATGGCAATATTGGGGATTAATAACGCTTTGTAGATGGGACACTCTGATTCAGATTCAGCACGGTGGGGCAGTGGTAGCGCTATCGCCTCACAGCAAGAAGGTCCTGGGTTAGATTCCCTCCTGGGTCTCTGTAGCACCATGAGCATGTCCCCCCATGTCTTCGGTGCCGAGTGAGGTGGGCTATCTCGTGAAAAAAGGGCCTTTCTGTGTGGACTGTGGAGTTTGCATGTTCTTCCCATGCTCACCTGGGGTAAAAGCTGCCCACTGCTCCTGGCCTGACCCAAGGAGGAAGGACGAGCCAGGATGGGAGAAATGCGGAGAGCAGATTTCACAGCGCCTGTAATTGCATGTGTGTGGTCGGCTGCTGCGCAGCTTCGCCCGCAGCTCGACTGCTGCATGGCCTCACCTGCTCCATTGGCATGCGCAGCACACAATTGCCCAACCTCGCATCACTGAGTGGATGACATCACAATTGCTCGAGTGACTGGAGTGTTCAAGTGACATCACTCAGCGCACAATTGCCCAACTTTGCATCACTGATGACGTCAGTGAGTGAGTGATCAGTATAGACCTTATTCGCTAACCCCGGACAGCGCCATACTGTTGACATACCGTCCTGCAGCTGACAACTATAGTAACGGCCTTATTGTTGTTTCTGTTCCATTACAGAATAGCGATAGTGATGACGGCAATAAAAACCCCACAGTTGTTGTTTGTATGCTGCCGTTAATGCCTGTAATAATAAACAAAAGACGAGAGAAAAAACGAGGTGAACAGACTTTGCTGTGAGGAGCTGTCAGAAAGTTTCACCTGTCTCTCCTAACTATCCACACATCTCCTGTGCTGCTGACGTATCCTCCGTCTCGCTCCCTTCACGTCTGTGGACGGTAGAGATAGAAACAAACCACGGGGACTTTATTGCTGTCATTACTACAGCCGTGTGTAAAGCAGGTCACCATCCGAACACAATTGGAACGATACAGGTAACGCTAACGACGGCTAGCTTCCTATAAACTCTGCTCTTACATAGGCTGTCACTTAAAGCGGCTGCGCTATGTCAACAACATGGCGGCAGTGGGCGTGCCCATACGTGAGTGACGTCAATCGAATAAGGTCTATAGTGAGAGAAAAGTAGAGTCCGCTCATTGACTGATGTCATAGACACTGCGACATCATCTGTGACATCACAATTGCTTGATTGACCATCACTGATGACATCATCGAGTGCTTGAGTGACATCACGGATGATGTCATAGACATTGTGACATCATCAGTGACATCATTACTGACCAAAATCATCACAAATCTCACAATGTGGGACCAAAATCGCAGACAGACAGACAGAGAGAGAGACAGAGCCCACTTAGTAAATTTTATCTGAGAGATGTGTACAGTAGTAGCCTACATCAGTGTATTTACTGTTAACGTGCGTATGTGTGTGCACCTGTGTTTCGGTGTTGCATGGTTGTGTGTGTTACGGCCTTAGGCCATAATTGTATTTTATTCCTTGTAGATTTATGTAACCCTGTGTGGAGTGAGAGTTCACTTCTGTGTGAGGATCTTTGCTCCTTGTGTGTGGTGGAGAGTGAGATGATTGTGCTGGGTGAGGACCTTATTTCCTGCACGTGTGTTTCCGCAGGGGATTGGCTGGCCAGTGGATTGGCTGGTGAGATCGTTGCTGTGGATTGGCCACTCCAGGGAGAGGCCCCTACTTAACTCCTGTGGTCAAGATGGCAGACCAGAGGCAGGCAGTAGCGGAACCGTGCTACTGCTCCTCTCATCCCCACTCCTCTTCTTGGTTTTGTTATCTGGTTCTGTCAGATATTTATTGGTTCTGTTCAATCCTTTAGTAAAGTACTGTATTTTGTTCTGTTCGGTGCTGGACTCTACCTTTTGTATTAGATAATGGTACCCATGCCTTCTGCCAGCCTGCTACTAAACTACTAGTGGGCTTCGGCCTAGGCTTGAGTTTAGCTTTTTCACTGTGAGCTTGTAAGTGTAGAGAGTACAGTATCCCTGTTTATCTGTTTTTTAGGTGTGACCAATAAATCACACTACTTTTTCATTGTTGTTTTGTCTAGTTTTATGTTGTGATCCAAAACCCCTGGCCTAGACTGGGTCATAACGGGGCTTATCCTGCCAACACTGTTTTCCTGTTAGCATTAGCATTAGCCGGCCCTTCTCTGAGGCCTGCTGTGTGTTCACTACTCTACCCCTAAGGTCTGATTCTGTAACCTTGCAAGGCAGCTGGATTCACGCGAGATCTTGAGATCTTTGTGAAAACAAAAGTGAAAAGGCCATGCTCCCCAATGGTCTGCCCTCATAACTGCAATGATTCTGTGCTTGTCTGTGTTGTGAATTTGAGCATCTGCACACTGTACTAGGCTCTGTGACGAATAAAGATGGGCTTGTCTGTCTAGGTCCATCTAGGTTACTGATTCTGATTCTGCATCTGGAGGTCTATGTAAACCTTGTGCCTCATGCAGTGACTACATGTACTTTTATTAATCCACAAGGAGAAATGCCTTAATAATCGGTAATTGGCTAAGCAGTAACAATTTACAATAAGGGTGCATTAATCAGAGATGGGAAAAGTACACACTTTCTTTACTTAAGTAGAAGTACAGTTAATTGTGTAAAAAAGTAGAAGTACGGATTCAACTTAATTACTAAAGTAAAAAAGTACAGGCTCTGAAATGTAGGCCCTACTCAAGTATAAAAGTAAAAAGTATTTTCTGTACCAGGCAAATAGAAACTCACGTCATATTAATATAATTAAAATACTATTAAACTTAAAAGATCCCTTCAACACATATTTTAAGATGCATAAAGACTACTACAAGTTGAATAATAATTTGTGTATTTCTTCCCACAAAAAGATGCGCATAACACGTGAAAGCTGAGAGCATGAGACGAGAGAGACAGATAAACAACGTGGGTTCTTCGAGCCAAAGTAATTTTTGAACAGCAAAAGCCAGAGGAAAGAGCGGAAAACAGAGAGTTGGTTTGCTTCCCGGCAGTATTGAGGACTTGGTCACTTTTGAGGGTGTTGGCTTGAGCCTCCCCAGCGAGCACAAAATGTTTTTTCAACGTTGATTTTTAGTTTAAATCTGGGTGATATTGGGTTTGAACATCTAAGACCTAATTTCACCCTCTTTTCAACTGGCAAAAATGTGGTTATAACGTCAACGTGCCAAAAAACACAATTTGGTTAATCATATTGTTAAAATGTTTGTTGTAGCTTGAAATAGAGACAATATTGATAGTGTGTGAATTAGCATTTGTCCAATTTATTATGTGAGAGTTGAAATCTGGTCTACACAAGCACTACATTTCAACGCATTTTATGTCACATGAAATATCATAAATATGGGACTAGCCTATGTGCTGCCAGCAAAAAGCTTCCAAGACACAACTATGGCTAATACTTTAGCGCAATACTATAAAATAATGAATTGAGTTCCTGCAGTAACGCGCATGCGCAAGTACACAGTAGCCCTAGCTGTGACTGACTATAGACCAAAGCAAGTCTGCACCAGTCTATTAAGTGCGGAGCGAGGTGCTCAGGGCACGCTATGTTATTGTAACAGACTGGGAGGATCTGTGTACCCCCTGAGTTGCTGGTGTTAAATTAAATTAACCTCTGAAGCCGTACAGCCTACATAGACGCACACACACAGTCAACATAATTTCTGTTACATAATATAATAGTTTGGTACACATGATATAAAATACCTGTCCCGTGATCGTTTAGCCTGTGGTAACGTATGAGATAGAGATAGAGTATATATGTGCCTGACGCCCTATGTTTTCCAGTAAATGGATAGCTCAGTTGGTAAAGCACTGTGGCCTGAATGTGGGAGGTTGGTGGTTTGGATCCCGTGTGAGGCACTGTGTATTTAAGATCCTGGTGAAATATGGTCTAAAATGTATGTGAACATTTAATCAACGTCCCCCCCCCCCACCACACACACACACACACACCAGCTTTATGTTGAGTGACAGCTGGAATGTACATTTTTTAAAACCTGACAGGTCAAACTTTTTACAGTGGGATTTTGGCCGAACTCTGTCCTCTCTCTCTCTCTAGGTCTCTCACTCATCTGAAAGCCAGGCTCCCTTCAGGTACATTCGGCTTCTTTAGGCTTTAGGGCAAGGTGCCACAATAGTCTACTGGAAATTTCTTGGACCCAGTAATGTTGTTTCCTCTGAACTTTTATGATTGAAATGTCATATGTATGCCTATTGCCTAGCCCTAGTGGATTAAATTGAACTTGGTTGCTAAGAGTTGCATGGTGTAAGAATCTTCTTTTAGTTTTTATTACACTTCTAATTAATTAGAGGATATTAAAGTGTTAACATAAATGTTCTTCAATAAACTATATTGCAAAGGAGGATTCCCACAGCCCCCCCCCCCCACACACACACACACACGCATACACACCAGCTTTATGTTTATTGACAGCTGAAATGTAACATTTTTAAAACCAGAGGTCAAACTTTTTACAGTGGGATTTTGGTCGAACTCTGTTCTCTCTCTCTCTCTCACTCTCTCCATAGGTCTCTCGCTCACCTGAAAGCCAGGCTCCCTTCAGGTACATTCAGTTAAATTCATCTTGGGGGGTGGTGGTGGTGGTGGTTGCTTAAACCTGCGCTAAACCTCTGGTGTCACTCCACATTTACTCTTTAGGCTTAGGGCAAGGTGCCACAATAGTCTAATGGAAATTTCTTGGACCCAGTAATGTTGTTTCTTATGAACTTTTATGATTGAAATGTCATATTTATGCCTAGTGGATGAAATTCAACTTGGTTGTTAAGATTTGCATGTTGGGCAAATTGAGTAATTACCATAATGGGTTAATTCATCGCCAAAACTGGAAATTAGCATGAATTATATAAATAGTGAGGCTGAAACCAGGAAATTGTTATACTGTATTGTTGCTTTTAATCAATTTAGAAAGGTGATCTAGAGTCTAAATTGATGTTTGGAAGTCCAGAAATTAATCTGTTGCCATAACCGAGTCTACTTAACTATTTCTAAATTGACTAAAAGCTAAAATATAGCCTTTTCCAGATTTTGACCTATTAGCCAGGCACTTCAAAAGTCATACAGAGAGAAATAGAGGCTCACTGGCAGTGCCTTTGTGGTACACTGTGTATGTCAGCTGTCTTCAGAGGAGGAGGTTGTGAGTTCTAATCTGCGATGTGCACACACTGAACTTTTGTTTGTGGTTTTTGAAGCAGCAAAGTTATTTGTATTTGAATAGAAGTGGAAATAGGCGTAACAATCTTCTTTTAGTTTTTATTACACTAGGCGTAAACAGCTGGTGATAAAGACAGGGCGGTGCTGTAAAAAATATCGCCACCGATGGAGGATATGTTCTCCTCCATATTATGTTCTCCTCCATCGGTGGCGATATTTTTTTCCCATGATGGCGAAGACTAGGCGCCCCTCTCTGCCTCTGATTGGCTGACTGTACTCGGCTGCTCCCACCTTCTTTCCAGGCGAGCCAGAAGTATCTCAAACATGAGCAGCAGGTGCAAAACAATCATTAAATTAACAAGCATGAGATACTTCATTATATGGAACGTTACAATTGTAAACCCTATATCTGTGTTATTTAGGCTATACTTAGCCTATTGCACAGATGTGTAATTTTTTATTGTCATTCCAAATTTAATCACATTGTACAGTTGTTTGTGTAAAAAAAAAAAGGCTGGTAAAGCAGAAGTACTGATTCAACTTAATTACTCAAGTAAACCTCTGCAGAGACATGAGCTGAGGGTTATGAGACAGAGAGCTGAAATATTGCTAATATTGGAAGTACGTTATGTGCTGTTTTACTCCTGGCTGACGCAAGGTGTAAAAATAACTTTTTGAAAAACTGCTCTAGACTCTGTCTGGATCGCTTTGCATTCTGTCCACAGTGTCCATTTCTGTGGATCTGTAGGAGGCGCTGTGTCGCTCTGTGTATCTGCCTGTAGGAGGCGCTACGCTGGTGATGTTAAAGACAGGACAGTGCTGTAATATGTATCCTCCATCGGGAATCGAACCAACAGTCTACCTGTCAGACAGAGACAGTGACACAGGCACAGCCGCCGACTGAGCTATGAGCTATTGGGAGTTAAGCTTCTGATTTCTACATATTGTATTCACACTGACAATAACACAGAGCATAAAGAGTGAGACAGGTGAGATTTGTACCAGTGAGTTGAGCTAGAGTCAGGGACTGACTAGTTTTCTTCATCAGCTTATTTCTATCAGTGTTCAAACTACTGGTGATGATAAAGAAGGATCACTGCTGCAGCTTATAATGTGAGTACTTTTTAAGAAATTGCCTGAGGCTGGGATTGAACCAACAACCTTTGCATATCACACAATATTCACATGTTTATCTGAGTGAGGTATAATCCACTTTCGCTCAACCTCTTATCATATTTAGTCAACTTCATCCTGATTTTATTTAGTCAAGTTTTTATCGACTAAGTGTCTAAGTATTTTCATCTCATCTTAGTCAAAGAAAACCGTAACTATTCATTAGAATTTCCAAACTTATTGTAAAGATATATGAATGTTATTCTGGAATTGTTTTAAGGTTTGAATGTGCAATACAAACACAGATGTTCTCTTCTGATTGGATCTCTTCCTAATTTGTCCCTCCCTAACATTTTTAGTCTAGTTTTCACCAGTGAAAATAGGTAGTCGACTAACATTTTTCCTCATAGTTTTCGTCCACGAAATCAACACTGCTATGGATGCATGTCTCTACCACCTAAGGCCTGTACTACGAATGTTGCATTAGAAGATCCAGGATCTGTCCCTTGATCTGGTTTGTCTAAACCAGATCAGCTCGATTGTAGTTAACTTGTACTACGAACGTCGATTGGCACTCGTTAACTCGAACCAGGTTTTTCTAATCAAGCTGACAGCGCGTGCACATGAAAATGCCCGTGCACTGGAGCTCGTGCCCGCAAAAGAGGCGTGGTTTTTAACAACTGCCAATCACAATGCAATATGGACTGCTCCAACTCCTACAGCGCCAGACACGCCTATTTCCTCATTCTATGAAACCGCAAATAAAAATCTGCGTTGGATATTATTACTGTTCCCGAATGACTGTCTAAAGTGACCACTTTTATCCACACAAGTAATTTATTTGAAGAGCGGTTTCGTAGGCTATCTACAGCTCTCTATCTACAGTCTTTTGTGGAAGCAATGTGTAATCTATCTCAGTCCAAAATCCGTATAGACCATTTAGGCTCAATGACTGATCAATAAAAAAAAGAATGATAATACAATAAAAAAATGCTTCTGAACTGAATTGACACGGTACGTGCGGGCATAGATTTCATTTATAAAAAATAGCCTATTTTGTGGCCAATCACATTATGAACAGCTGAGTTGACACGGCAGGCACACCCATTTCCTCGTTCAATGAAAGCGCAGTGATCAGAGTTTTAGCGGATATTTAATGTAGCCTGTCAGAATGAAAATCCGCGTTGGATAGTCTGCTGAAAGACTGTCTAAAGCTGACGCTTGTATTCACATCAGTCATTTGATTTACTTTGATCAGCGATTTCTGTTTCCTACAGCAGCTTTTTGCGAGTGTAAAAATGTAAATGTATAATCTCAGTCTATAAATTTCCACAATCTGTAAGCCTATTTAGACCATAGATTTAGAAACGCATGCTCAATGAATAAAATAATGATATCCTAATAGCCTATAAAAGAGAAAACTGCTGAACTGAATTGAGACGATGCGGGCATAGTTTTCATTGATAAAAACTAGCCTATTTTGTGATGTGCAAGGCTTTAGTCCTTGATTAACATTAACATTGATTAACATTACTCATTCAACATTACAATTCGTGCTCCTTCCTAGATGGGAAACTCGTCCAGAAAGGGGTTGGCCATTTTTCCAAACTGCTGATTCGATTGGTTCGTGGGCAGTGTATTTAAGGTTTAATCTTATCCTTGCAACTTAACCTGCTGCGGACCAGGTTAAGTGTGAAGCATAAGTTGCTATGGAAATATATGTCGGTAAGAAGTTAACTTGCTTTGTAGTACGGCCAAACCAGGTTTAAACCTGAAGTTACCTCGCTAAACCACTAATCTTGCTTTGTAGTACAGGCCCCTAGTGGTGCACTCCTCTTCCAAACTCACACACACTTTTCCACAACTACACCATGTATCTGAAACAATGTTTACTTACTGTCAATCTCATCAAAGTTTCTGAAGACCATCTCCACGTGATCCCACATGATGTTTGGAGTTCAGCTTCTGATTTCTACATACTTTGTTCACACTGTCAACAACACAGAGAGCATATAGTGAGATAGGTTGGAGTTGAAGGAGTAAGCAGCTGTTCATCTAACTGAGCTAGAGTCAGGGACTGAATCAGCTTATTTCTATCAGTGTTCAAACTACTGATGATGATAAAAAAGTATTGCTGGTGCTGCCTGAGGCAGAGATTGAACCAACAACCTTCGAACATTGCACAACATCCACATATTTATCTGAGTGAGCCACAACCCACTCCCTCTATTAATATTTTCATAATGTAGCATTTAAACCTTTATCTGTGACTGTTGAAGTCAGTCTGACAAGGAGATAAGAGAGGAATATGCAGTGTTGGGGAGTAGTTAACTACATGTAGTTGAACTACTTAGTTTAACTACATTTTGCAGTCATTTGCTGGTAGTTCAACTACATTCATATTTGCATAGTGAGTCAAGTAGTTCAACTACTTTTGGGGCATTTTGTTTTAGTTAACTAAATTTTGGGCAATAAAACTAAATGAATATATATTAATTTTATATTATGTTCTTCAATAAACTATATGGCAAAGGAGGGTTCTTCCACAGGTTTTTACCCCTGGTCTACCAGAACACAGACGACTGCACTGACCACACAGACAAACCCACAGACCTATCTGTCTGTTGTTGGAGGATTGTTTCTGATTTGTGATGATTTTGGTCAATGATGGCATCAGTGGTCACTCGAGCAATTGTGATGTCGCTGATGATGTCACAATGTCCATGACATCATCAGTGATGTCACTCGAGTAATTGTGATGTCATCAGGCCAATTTAATTCTGCTGCCACTACCTCAAACATCTCAAAAAATACATCTACCGCATCCTCATAAAATTTTGGCAGGCTGCTCCGGGCTCGACCAATCTCGAACCTCCGTGAAACTTGTTGTTCCACGTCCAATGCCTTTTTCCGTTCCAGTTCAGCTAGCTCCTTTTGTAGCTCACGGTCCTTCTCTGCTTCAATACGGCCCCTATCCTCTCTCTCTCTAGCTTCACTGCGGTCTTTTTCCTCTCTCTAGCTTCACTGCGATCTTTCTCTAACCTGTCTAACTGCAACTGTCTATCTTTTTCGTCCCTGTTCTCTCTCTCTTCCCTTTTATCTTGCTCTGCCCGTTCTCTCTCTTCCTTTCTCGATTCCTTCTGCTCCTCCCAAATCTCCTTTAGGTCCACATCTGCTGTAATTGCAATCTGTATCCTTCTTTGTCAGCTCTGGGGTTAACCTTACTTCCTCCGCTCCAGCTACCTCTTTCAGCTGCTCCACTGTCAACCTGCTGAATGCGTCCTTGGTCATCTGACGTACGTCTGCCATGTTACGATACTATGAGAAATAGCGCTACGCTACCTATGCCAGCCTGTTATTCCAAGACGTGTCTAAGCGTCCAGCTCTCAATGACATTACACCTCGCGCACATGCTATTCCTAAGCTAACTACTCAGCACTACCGCCCTCAACAGCGCATAACACACAGCAACAGTCACTTAACACTCAAATCTCACACCTACCGCACACCACACATCCAAACAACCATAGCGACACAGCAACACTAATTTATTTAGTCTAGTCTACATTTCCCTAACATTTTATCCTGCCACAAGAGTTCTCTGATTAACTAGGCTTATAGCAAAAGACAGCTAGTCTGCCGCCAAGCTCTGCACTCCTGGCCGTGCAAACTTTTTAATGGGCTAAATATAACCCGGAAGCCTCCCCCTAACCCACATGGAAAGAATCTATATGTACCCTATATGTTTTAATATAGGGCCACATATAGTTTTCCCATATATGGTGCATACATAAAATTGGCCGTTTTCCTATATTATATGTACATATATGTACCTATATGTATATAGGTACATATATGTACCTATATGTACATATAATATAGGAAATCGGCCAATTTTATGTATGCACCATATATGGGAAACCTATATGTACATATATGTACCTATATGTAGGGTTTTAAATAAAATAAAAATAGCAGCGGACACAGGATTCGAACCCCGTTCTCCAAGGTTCAAGCCGTGCGCTCTAGTGCTGAGCTATACATTTTCTTATACTAACCAGAGAGCCGGGCACATTATATACTCTCTCGCACACAACGTAGACCACAATTGTCAGCGATCGGGAAGTTATTTTATGTGATGCGTACGATCGTAACAGACTAAAATGATGTTGTGTGTGTGTGTGCATCTATAGTCTGTAGGCTGTACGGCTTCAGAGGTTAACTTCATTTAACACCAGAGACTCAGGAGGTAGGCCTACACAGAGCCTCGTATAGTCTGTTACAATAGTGTGCCCAGAGCACCTCGTTCCGCACTTGGTGAAGACCGGTGCAGACTGCTTTGGTCTAGTCAGTCACAGCTAGTAAGTACTTGCGCATGCTCGTTGCTGCAGGAACTGAATTCATTATTTTATAGTATTGCGCTAAACTATTAACCATAGTTGTGTCCTGGAAGCTTTTTGCTGGCACCACATAGCCTATAGTCCCATATTTATGATATTTCATGTGACATAAAATGCGTTGAAATGTAGTTTTCGTGTAGCCTAGATCAGATTTCAACTCTCAGTTACACAATAAAAGACAATAAAATGCCAATTCACACACACTATCAATATTGTCTCTATTCCAAACTACAACAAATGTTTTAACAAAATGATGAACCAAATTGTGTTTTTTTACACGTTTACGTTGTAACCGCATTTTAGCCGGTTGAAAAGAGGGTGAAATTAGGTCTTAGACGTTCAAACCCAATATCACCCAGATTTAAACTAAAAATCAACGTTGAAAAAACGTTTTGTGCTCGCTGGGTATATATGGATTATGACACAGTGTATACTAACAGATTTGTAAATGACCTATATAGGAGGCATATACCTTGTATTGTGTACATATATGGCCATATATGTGGATATAAAGAAGTGAGACCTATATGACCTGTATTATGAACATATAGGGCCTTTATGTGTATATAAAGAAGCTATATAGGAGACATATATGCCCTGTATGTGCACATATAGTACCTATATGTGGATATAAAGAAGCTATAGGAGACCTATATGCCCGGTATATGCACTTATATGCACCTGAATCTGGCCTATATGCAACCTATATGCGGCATAAATGTGGCCTATATGCGCATATATGCACCTAAATCTGGCCTATATGCAACCTATATGTGGCATATATATGGCCTATATGCTCCTATATGCTCCTATATGCGCATATATGCACCTAAATCTGGCCTATATGCAACCTATATGCGGCATATATATGGCCTATATGCTCCTATATGCGCATATATGCACCTAAATCTGGCCTATATGCAACCTATATGCGGCATATATATGGCCTATATGCTCCTATATGCGCATATATGCACCTAAATCTGGCCTATATGCAACCTATATGCGGCATATATATGGCCTATATGCTCCTATATGCGCATATATGCACCTAAATCTGGCCTATATGCAACCTATATGCGGCATATATATGGCCTATATGCTCATATATGCTGCATATAGGTTGCATATAGGTTGCATATAGTTGCATATATGTTCATATAGATTCTTTCCATGTGGGAATTAACCAGAGACCTCCAAACTAAACTCCCTATTGTCACACCAATCAACTACCGCTTGGCGCAACAATAGCCCTATGCTAATCTAACAGAAACATACAAATCACAAAACAGCAGGTCCGATTTTTATTTCTTTATTTTAATAATTAAAGGAGAATTTCGTTTTTTACACCACAGTCCTCATTTCCAGCTTAAAATATGATGTTTTACTCACCCAAATACCTTTGGTTTCATTCGGATGCCCATAGAAGATATTTCGCTCCGAGTTCACTCCTCAAACAGGCTATAAAGAGAGCAAATGGGGCAAGGTCCATGCACTCTGTAAATACCACTTTTTCTGTCATGCCGCGGTCCATATCCTCATTATATGATACATAAATACACGTGAGGCTGTTTGTACCAGGTTTGTACCACCGGGCTGTTCTGGTCTCCTGATACGGGGTCTGTGAATCCAAATCTCGTTCGTCCCATTCAAGTCTCGTGAGAGTTTCCACACCGGCTGCTCTGAAGTTACAGGAGACATTCCCCTCGTGATTATTGTCTTGTTCACAACAACTTGGAAGATTTTGTGAAACGATGGCCGCCCTTAAAAATTTGGAGCCAGAGTATATGCTTGAAGAGTTGGCCGAAATTGAAGAGCGGACGAGGAGAGAGAGGGACAGCAGGACGAACAAGCCACTGCACGGCCGAGAATAAATGGTGATTGGTGGTGTGCATGTGTAACTCTCACGGTTCACAGACCCCGTGAGGAGACCTGAACAGCCCGGAGGTGTACAAACAGACTCACGTGTATTTATGTATCATATAATGAGGATATGGACCGCGGCGGGACAGAAAAAGTGTTATTTACAGAGCGCATGGAGCTTGCCCCGTATGCTCCCGTTATAGCCTGTTTGAGGAGTGTACTCGGTGCAACAGATCTTCTGTGGGCATCCAAATGAAACCAAAGGTATTTGGGTGAGTAAAACATCATATCTTAAGCTGGAAATGAGGACCGTGGTGTAAAAAAACGAAATTCTCCTTTAATTATTCCAATTATCAAAACGTTTATTAATCCAATCCAATTATTAATCGCTCATGCGTTAGTTTGTGAAAACCCCCGACCAACAATCATATAACTCTGGCCCAAGCCCACAACACTTGTAGCAACACATGTTAGCCACACTTGCTCGGTGCAATCTTCACAAAACACACACAGCTGCGCAAAAGCGCTTTACGTTCTCATTCGGAGATACGGACAGCAAAGGCAAATAAACACACCTGGTTTTGCGTTCCGTTTTTATGAATTAACTATTAATAGCGCGAGGCGCAACCACTTCGTCAGTTAGCTTCGCGTAGCAAACACACTAGCTGCTATAGCTGCTAATCGTTAGCAAACAATTCACCACGATTCATATCCGGCGGAGAGCTCGTCAAATGTGAGAGATCTGGTTCTCAAAAATAGAATCAAGCTTGTGTCTAGTCAATCCAAACCTGCCACAACGGTGTCCACCCGCTATGCCGACCACTCGCAATGCCGACCTTAGGTTTAGGCGTGGGGGGTGGGAGAGGTTAGGTTTTGGGTTAGGGTCTGGGGGAGGTTAGGTTTAGGCATGGGGGTAGGAGAGGTTAGGTTTTGGGTTAGGGTCTGGGGGAGGTTAGGTTTAGGCATGGGGGGAGGTTAGGTTTGGCGTGGGGGCTGGGAGAGGGGAGGTCGAACCAGCGGGAGGTCGGAACAGCGACATGGAACCGCCACAACAACCCAGAACGTCTTTGCACAGAATTATCAAACGAGAAGACAAACAGAACGCGAGCAGCCTACCTGCTACAGCTTGGGGCGATGACACCTAGACAGCCCGGCTAGAATGCACAGCTCGGTAGTGTGGAGGCCAGATTCAGGCAGCCTCCGCTCATAAGACGCTTAGAAAGAAAAGTCTCACACACACACATTAACACGTGAAAACGAAGGGATCAATCGATAACTGGAGAACAGGAGCGATACGTGGCTGGCTCAAATCAACACTGGGAGAGAGCCTCGCGCACCTGAAACGCCACGTCATATACTCTCATAAGCCACTCCCACTTCCCGTTTGACTCACTGGGCAAAGACGTAAATTACAATATCATATTGTAATATGATTGTCCCTGACAATCACATGTCAATCCCACATCACCCTGTGACAATCATGTTTGGTTTGAGGCATGAAGTCACTGAGGTTTAGCCTAGTAAACCATCCGATCATGTAAACTCACATTTGTTTCGTTGTGCGGGACCATCGGGCCTGTTCATGGATCCAGATGGTTTTAACCAGGCTGAGGTTAAGGTTAGAGCAAGCTTCTGGTCAAGGCTGTTAATTAAGGGTTGGTTGATGCTTATTAAGCATTAACTAACTGCTCCATTATTGTAAAGTGTTACCTACTAATGGTGTGACGTTTGAGAGCGAGAGAGTGAGAGAGAGAGAGAGAGAGAGAGAGAGAGAGAGAGAGAGAGATGCTGTTGACTAATTCTGTCAAAGCAATCCGCAGCCTTGTCAGACTTATACCCAGAGTGGACTGGTCACTGTGATGTGGAGCTCTTTCTGATCAAAAATCATATTTCTCGTATTTTTCCTCATCACTCAAAGAGTCATGGTTGCTGATTGTCCAATTGTGAAGGCTGTTCTACGCAGGCGACAAGTGAACAAAAGCCTTAAATGATTACCAGGCTCTGCCCAGCTCCTTAAGGCCTGCTAATGGCTGTGAGAAGACAGCCTGAGAGCAACCATGAAATATGTGCAAGGACCCATGACCACTGGGATAATAGCACCAATCCTCCAGCCCCTACCCAGACCAAGGGTTCTTTCTATCCACTGCCCCCACCCCACCCCAACCTGGAGTGGCTCACGCCTGGGACAGATGGCAAGCTGAGGTCCCTGACTCTCCTGGCTGGGTGGCAGAGCGGAGGGAAGGACAATGCCTCGTGTGTGATATACACAGGGACAAAAAAACTGTCATCCCACCAGTGTAATTGCTGTGTTCTGATGATTAGACTCCTGTGGATCAGGAAAACAGTTGGGCATAGTGCATACATCATGCACACATGCTGGGATATAAAGGTGTGCAATTTTTCATAGCGTGATGAATTTTATTTGCCTAAACTAAAAAATATATATATATCATTTTTTTGACATTGCAAGTTCCCTACCCCCCCCCCCCCCCCTTCAGATTTCCCCCCACTTTCCTCCCCAATGATACTGCCATTGCCCCTGCCAAGCTGTCCCGGTCATTGCTCCACCCCGTCTGCCGATCCGGGGAGGGTTTAAACTAGCACAATGCTTCCTCCCATACACGTGTTCATAGCCATAAGTAAAGTAGCTGCAGTAGGTGAATTGTCTCATCAGACCGCTTGTTTCCTAGCAGAGTGTTGGAGGGGTGGAACCACATCCAGGGCAGGAGAGAGGAGTAGATGGGGCCAGCTCTAATTAAAGCCAAAGGAAGAGTGTTGTCTGCTGTGAACTCCCAACCAGGGGCCACAGCCAATCAATGGACAGCCAGCACTGTCATCATCAGCAGCAGCAGCAGCATCATCATCATCAGCTCCCCATCACAGCAATTGGAGGGGAACAAAAAGAAATGAGAAAGACTCGACCAGGAAGCTCCCACTACCTGCGCAGAGAGAGAGAGAGAGAGAGAGAGAGAGGGAAAGAGAGAGAGAGAGAGATTCTGACTGTGAAGGCATGGATCTAGCTATTGGGAAACGCTTGATATTCACAGTTTCTTTTTTCCAGGGCAGGCAATTTTGTCTTAATCACCAAGGACATCTATTTTGATGAACAAAGGTGCAATAGTATGAACATTTGATGTGAGCAGAATGATCTGATGATCTTAGTGTTATAGATTTTTTGTGTGTGTGGCTTTTCCATGAGATTCATACATACAGCGAGTGCCAATAGTAAATGTTCCTGGCAACATGAAGAGTATTCCCCAAGAGCAGATTTGGACTATTGAACCCTGTAGGCTGTATCAGTGCTCTCCTGTCTATGTGAACTGCGCCTCTTGGCCAGTAAGCCAGGGAGCGCTGGATCAGATTCTTACGCAAACACACGCACATAAACGGCATGTTCTCATGGCTTTAGCATTCCCGATGTTTTTCAAGACGAATGTGAATGCGTCTATTTTTGTCTTATAACCCGCTCTCTCAGATAACTCCTTTTGAATAAATGAATTCTGACAAGGGGAATCTGCATACAAAAACACAGCGGGTCGGGAGGCAGCCTCTGGTGCACCGGCGAGGGCCTCTGAAGCTCTCTGAATCTCTCCATTCACTGCCTTGCTCCTCGCGGGCCTGTGGCTCTTTTAAATGGCCGCCTCTGTTCACACTGGAGGTGCAGTGAGGCATATTACGGTCACACATTCAAACCTCCGTGTGTCTGGCTGCCACCTGCACCGTGCGGGCTGCACGTCCTTTCACCTATACCTCATTAAACACAGCGGTCTTGGGAGCTCTGGGATTTCGTTGGAGTTGGGAAAACGAAGAGCAGATGCACAGGAATGATGGCTGTAGGGTTTAGTGAAGAAAAACAAAAAGCATGAAACATAATCAGAAATTTGTATTTGATCCTTTCAGAGAAATCAGGAGGAATCACACTGACCCCATAGCAATGCTAGTGCTCCACGTATACGTACAATATCAACATTTCTGAACCAGGTTTCATATCACATTTCTAGACGCATGAATATGAACGTTGTACACGTCATAGTCTGAGATTGAAGTAGCACAGTGGCAAGTAAGGGTGTTGTGGCCGGAATGGATGGAGGGCCGTCCCAGTCATGGTCACGTACAGCATCTAACACCATGAGTCACAGTTAAGGTTTTTGTTATTGAAGGCTAACCCAAACCATAATCCTACCCTCATGACAAGTTGTTTTACTTGCCTAAACATTAAGTTGTTAAAGTATTTTATTTGCATTTAACGGTGGGCAGCGAGGTTTTCAAATTAACTGCCGTTTTGTTTCAAATTTTCGTTGATATTCTACATAGCCCTGGTTTGCAATTCGTTGATATTCTACATAGTCCGTGTTTGCAATTTGTTGATATTCTACATAGCCCTGGTTTGCAGACACGTTTGATTCTGGAGACTGCGTTGTGCTCCTGTAAGGTGACTGACACTGGGCAAAGATCTTCTGAAGAATCAGAATCATATCCTTTGTTTTGTTTCCAAAAACAATAGAGTCAAAGAACGTGCTCTGATTGGCACTCTACTCCTCTTCCCATGTGGTGCTGGTGGGCACATCGAGCAGACTTTCAAAGCAGTGCCATCTCCATATGCTCGCTCCGATAATCTTTTATCCGCCGTCCTCGACTCTGGTTCGCTCCCGTTCTCGCCCGTGGCAACAATTCTATCCCTGCATCAATTAGCACAGTGATTAATACAACAAGCAAACAGTTTAGAAGGTAATGGCGCACAATTAACATCTCTCTCCAACATAAAGGGTATGCTAAACACTCACACCACCGCTGTCTCTGGCTGGGATGGAGAGAAGTGTTTGTCGCTAATTCATATGCTCAGGGAAGCAAGTGGCAGGGGCCTGGCTTTGTGCGATGCCATCACAGCATTAATCTAATTATAGAGAATAGACAATGAAAGAGTCTCGCAAAAACACGCATGCGTGCCCGTAACACAACAATGTCCCCCTGAAAAAGATCAGGGTGAATGAAAATGCCTTTGCTTTTCAGTGCATTGCCACCATGGCAGTGCCAAGCCACTCTTCAAATGCCAACGTCGCTGGTGAAAAGGCACCATTCACTTGCTTTGTATCCAAACTTGTTCCTGACTTACTTTCACCCCCCCCCCCCCTCCTCCTCCTCCTCCTCCTCCCCCGTTTTCTCTTTCTCTTTACCGTTTTCTAATTACAAACCCACTTGGCACCAGCAGGGTGTGCATGGGTAAATAGAGCTGTAGGGGCCTGTCATGTGTGTACTAGTGGAGAGGGGTCCTCGCAGCGCTGGGGGATGAGATGATTTGTTGTGATTGACAGCTACCTTGAGACTGGCCTGATGGAGTTGTCAAAGCTGTATGCTAACAGCCTGTTTCCTTACCACTGCAGATGTACTCTGCTCCGCTGTACTGCACAAACACACACGGGTGCACGCATGCACAAACACACGCACACCTGCGTACACACACACACACACACACACACACACACACACACACACACACACACACACACACACACACACACACACACACACACAACATTTGCTAACAATTGGTACATCCTTGGGAACTCAAATATTTATTAGGACAATAGTTCTTGCATGCAAGATGAGAAGAGAATGTCAGATTTCAAACTGAATTTGGCTTCCAGGGTGATTCCTAATACAAACAAGCATTTTGTGCAGACAGCCTCGCACTGCCACCTCTTCCATATCACACTCTTTGTTTTTCCTTCAAAGCCCAGAGAGCTGTGTTGGAGGGTGCCGGCTTGGCGTGTGAACACAATGGCAATCCTACATCTGGGAACTCAGTGGGAAAACTATCCCATTTCTCACTTGTGCTGTTAGAAGAGGGTCTGCTTTTTCTTTTTTTTTACAAGGCAGGTAGTGTTACTACGAAATGAAGTCGTGCAAAAATCCCTGTGAAAATCCGCTTATGAGCGTGAGCTCCGATTTGGCCTGATATTATTCATCACATGGGTCCTCTGAGAGTCAGCAGGGTCACTTTGTTTCTGCTGGGCTGAATTCCTTCCCACCCTCCATATGTGAAGCAGGACAATTACACAATTACATCATAAAGGAGAATTACTATCGAAAACCCCTCAGTCCTATTCAGCTTTTCTATCAAATGATATCGAAGAATGAACACTTGGTGAGTATGTGTGTTATCATTTGTAAACAGGTTTACGGTAAATGAAGATGTGTCGTTTAGCAAGCCATGGACTCTGCTGTGTTTTGCCATGGTGTGCAGGCATTGTGTTACAGCGTGTGAGTTGTTTGAATTCTGGCTTTAAGAAACGCCAGCAAAAGGAAAGGTGTGGCGGCTTAGAGGCTCTTGTTCTGTGTTAGGGGCTCGGCGTTAGCGGGGTATAGAATGACCACCCTCACTCCACACTTGGTCACCGGATTTCTCCTCCGGCCCCCAGTCTTTCCCCTTTTCTCTCTGTCGCTCCCCAGCGCCTCGTTCTCCTCGCCGTTTTCATCTCGGGAACAAAAGCTAAGTGTTTAGCTGTGAGCCAGATCAAGGGCCTGCTTCTTCCTCCCAGGAAAAGGTGGAATAACAAACATGGCGGACGCTGAAATCGACCGTACCTCCTGTCGCCTTCAGACTCCCACATCTGTGCCGCGCCTCTCTCTGTCTCCCACACAGCTGCTGCCGAGGCTGGGGAGGCTTCAGCCCAGTGCCTCCCGGCTCCCAGCGCCTGGCGGTCCCCCGGGAGGCAGCTGACTGGCACCCAGGCTGCCAAGCAGATGATGGATCCTACCAGGAGAACCACACGTGACAGGGGGAGGTGATACCGCAGGACGGGCCACCACTGAACCTGAGGACGAGGGGCAGATGCGGTCAGCTGCATCAGCTGTGTGTGCGTGTGTGTGTCTCTGCGCATGTGCATGTGTGTGCATGCATTGTGTGTGTGTGTGTGTGTGTGTGTGTGTGTGTGTGTGCGCGTGCATGCGTGCATATTTGTGTGTGTGTGTGTGTGTGTGTGTGCAGATGTGTTGCATTTGTGTAAATGTGTACGTCCGGATGCCCGTGTGTTTGGGTGGTTATTTTGGTGCATGCAATCGAGGTATTTTCTTTTCTTTTGTTTTTTCACTCCAGTCAGGTTCCCCATCTGGACCTGAAGTCTTTCATTAGCAGTAGGATGTTACTTCTTACTTTGAAAGCTGACAAAATATCAGCAGTGTCTGATTGTTAATATTGTGTCAAATTTGTCACATCTGCTATCGGACTTTCCAAAATCTGAGACAGACGCCAGACAACACATGTTGGGGTTTGGCTATCTGCAGCTGATCAAATGAAATCAAGCTCATTAGAGAGGAGTTAATGAAGAGGATTTAAAATGTCTAGAAGAGCGCAGTGGCAGTAATTTTCAACCCCGGTATCTGAGGTTGACACTCGACCTCTAGTCCCCCGTTGCCTAACTGGCAACCACGTACGAGACCTCAATATCTCCCACATGTAATTCACAAATTTAAATCAATTAAAACCAATATTCGGGCGTCCGGGTAGTGTAGCAGTAGATTCCCTGCCTACCAACATGAGGGTTGCAGGTTTGCGCCCCTCGTGGTACCTCCGGCTTGGTCGGGCATCCATACAGGCACGATTGACTGTGTCCTGCAGGTGGGAAGCCGGATTGAGGGTATGTGTCCTGGTCGCTGCACTAGCGCCTCCTCTGGTCGGTCGGGGCGCTTGTTCGGGGTGGAAGGGAACTGGTGGGAATAGCGTGATCCTCCCATGTGCTACGTCCTGCTGTCCCTGCTGTCAGGTGAAAAGAAGTGGCTGGCAACTGCGCATGTGTCGGAGGAAGCATGGTGCTAGTCTACGGCTCACCCCAGATCGGCAGAGGGTGGAGCAGTGACCGGGGCAGCAGGGGGAAATTGGCCAAGTACAATTGGAGAGAAAATAGAGGAAAAATTATGAAAAAATAAATAAATTAAAAACAATATTCTAAACCTTTATCGGACTTAACATGTCGTTTAGTCATTTCTGGTATGACCAGCTTGATCTTGTGATAGCAGCTGAGTGAAAGCTACATTTTGACCCTGCGGCATGGTGCCATGCCACGCCTCAACCAGAGACTGTGATATTAAGTGACTGGCGGAATTGTTCTGCTCGCAGCTCTTACAATTTAGCCATCCAACTGGCTCCTTCCTCCTGCTCGCACCACATCGCCCTCTCATGGGCCCACTTGGCATGGACCCACAACCCACAGCCCGCGACACACAGATAATGCAATTTTACTGATGTGGCATTTCTATCAGTCGAATGCCCATTGATAAAGTTTACAGACTTTAATTTCAGTATCGATATTATTAACATGATTTTCTTAATTAATAACATACACATACTCACCTACATACTGTACATTCAATACACACATTTATGCTCACACACACACACACACACACACACACACACACACACACACACAAATGTGAGTTACATAAACATTAACATGCATTAATAATAAATTAGACTTGCGGATGACTTACACATAAGGAATCTGAAACTGCTGATGTGTCTAATGCAGTGAATAGATTCCAATATTTATGCGTAACCATTGCAGAGATATGTTTGATGGAGGGAAAAAAATGTAATTAATTATTTATCAATGATCATTGCAGATTACGGTATGTTTAAAAAGGGGGGGGATGAAAAAACTATCAAATCAACAGAATTGAAAATACTGTGTCGTTGTAAGTACAGTATGAATACGACAAGTGTTTACTTAGAAGCCAGCTTATGGTTTCTTCATCATCATCTTTCTAAGGGATTATTATTGCATGCACTCAAATGCCCCCGTTGCCTCATGTAGCCTTGCTGATTATATACACACACACACACACACACACACACACACACACACACACACACACAGAGAGCAAACAGAGAGAGAGGGAGATAGAGAGATGCTCACTACTATTCATCATATATTAAATTGTTTACCATGGCAAATTGAGTGGTCTTGAGTGGCACACCTCTTGTCATACAGTATCAGTAGGGACCTAGTCTCGCTTGCCAGAAGAGGGTCTGGCAAGCAAGACTAGTAGGGACCTGCTACTGTAACTAGACTCATTTACCAGTTGCTCTTGTCTCCCTCGTCTCCACACACTCCTGTTTTACAGACACACCCAAGCCCGCTCTGCCGTCAGGACTGACACCAAGAGCTGCCCTGTAGGGTGTAACACTGGAACCCCGGGGTGCTCTCTGTCCCTGTGCTGATGCAACCTACATCACAGAGCGAGGAAGAGGAGAGGAAGAGTGAGAAAAGAAGTGGGGGTCAGAGCTAAGAAAACTGAGAGACGTGTAGTGTGTTATATCCTGCAGCTATATCAGCCCGTCCGTCCATCACCAAACCCTCTCCCTTCACCTATTGAATATTCCATCCACCCACCAGGACACACACATGCAAATATACACACACTGTAAGTCCACACATACATGTGCAGACTTGCAAATGCGAACACGCACACACGCACGCACTCAAACCCATAGGGATTGGTGTGTTGAGCTTTTATCTTGCCTAACCACCAGTAGTCAAGTGGGGCACCTTGTGAATAATTGACTATATTTACCTGCTCCTCTCAAGACTTATGTTTGTATTGTGGCATAAATAAATAAATAAATAAATAAATAAGGTGAACATGTGAATGCATAAATAACTGAGGGAGTGGGCAGGCCGGTGTCTCAGCCAGAGGTATGTTGCCATCTTCTGGTTTTGGAGCCAAACTTCAGGGAGTGGTGCAGCTTTGCCCTCACACCTCAGTGCCTCACCTCTCTCATTATGTGTGACTTCATACAGCTGAATGAGCACAGGAACAGACTTCACCCACAAACAACTCTGCACCCACATTGCACCTCAACTAAATCTGATGGGCCATTTAAAAGACTTTATTTCACATGCAAGATACACAAGATATTTAAAAAAAATAGTCATGGGCCGCCACTTTTTTTTGGCTCCGAGTTCAGACAAAAAAAGTTAAACGCACTTGAAAATCAATTACTTTTGAATTTGTATCAAGAAAGCTTTTATTTTATTTTTTATTTTTTTGCAATGCTCAAAAGGATATTCATTGTGAAGAAGTAGCACACCTTTTTGGTGATTGTTTCAAGACTACTTTCAGTGCCAAAATGTAGATCTTTTCTTGTTCATCTCATTTGCATGTATGATTATCCACATATGCCCTCCTGTTCCTCCACTGCTCTGAATATGATCTGTGCTATGGCAGGGTGTTAATTGGCTTGGCCCTGCAGTGTATATGTGAATGTATGTGTGTGTGTGTGTGTGTGTGTGTGTGTGTGCACGCTGCGTGCCTGCGTCTCTGTTAGTGTATGTATATGTCAGCATGCTGACAGCGTGAGCGCTCTCCGCGGCCCGACATGTGGCTCTGCTCCAGTCACAGTGGCTCTTTCCTCTGTTCCTAACATGCGCTCTGTGCCTCCTCATCCCTGTCTGTCTGTCTGCCTGCCTGTTTGTCTGTCTGTCTGTCTGTCTGTCTGTCTGTCTGTCTGCTTGTCTGTCTGTCTGTCTGTCTGTCTGCCTGCCTATCTGTCTGTCTGTCTGCCTATCTGTCTGTCTGTGCCTATCTGTCTGTCTGTCTGTCTGTCTGTCTGTCTGTCTGTCTGGCTGCCTATCTGTCTGTCTGTCTGTCTGTCTGTCTGCCTATCTGTCTGTCTGCCTGTCTGTCTGTCTGTCTGTCTGCCTGTCTGTCTGCCTATCTGTCTGTCTATCTGCCTATCTGTCTGTCTATCTATCTGTCTGTCTGTCTGTCTGTCTGTCTGTCTGTCTGTCTGTCTGCTTGTCTGTCTGTCTGTCTGTCTGCCTATCGTCTGTCTGTCTGTCTGCCTGCCTCTGTTTGTCTGTCTGTCTGGACCTGCATGAATAGTAGGTATGCACGATATATTGGCAACCATATGGGCATCAGCCGAGGTTAGTCATTTTTCAATATATATCTGTATCAGTTTGATGAGCAAAATATAACAGCAATGTTAATATCGGTTATCGTATCGACCAAAGTTTTCATATTGAGAGGTCAATCCGGTAAATCTATGACTTATGGGCTCTTCCAAATGTTTTGTAAATAAAGACAGACATTACTTTTTCAAGTTCATAGGGTTTGTGTTTTTCAGTAGGCCTATGTACAAAATGTGATGATCATACTAACTTATTTTTATACAGATCATGTTGACATTGGTGAATATCGGTTATGGGCCATAACAACAACGTTAATATCGGTTATCGGTATGGGCCAAGATGTCTGTATGGGTGCATCCCTAGCCCGGCTTCATGAAGGAGACTGCTCCGTACGCTGGCTGAGGAAACTTGGTGCTGTGGACCCAGCTGGCAGATGGGCTGAGGAAACTTGGTGCTGTGGTGGACCCAGCTGGCAGAGACTGATAGAATGATAGACACAGTCTTTCTTTCTGAGTCTGTTTGCTCATCATACTCTTTGAATACTCTGTCTAGCAGAGTCCACACCTACATGTACAGCGTGATCCAAAACGTCTCCACACCTACATGTACAGCGTGATCCAAAACGTCTCCACACCTACATGTACAGCGTGGTTTTAGCTGAGATCAATCTTTTTAGTGTGGCTGACAATATCCCTTCAGGCAAGGAGCATATTGATCTGTGTGTGCGATGCAGTGGAAAATCCTCCTGCACAATAAAGTACCGTTATTAGACTGTTCTGTTAGCCCGGCCCTGTGGCATCTGTATTCAATATGTCGTTTAGTAGTAGTGCGTGACTGGCCATATTTGACGTTTGGGATGTTTGACTTCCTTCTTTTATGGAATCCGCCAACGTCACATTAGTATTTGGCATTATGTTGCTGTGTGGTGTCCGGCACAAAGCGTCTGTGAGTGTGTGTGTGTGCCTTTGTGTTTACTTCAGTCAAAATTTGGGACACATGCAATTGGGGACAAAAGCCGTGTCCCCAGTTGGTAAAAAGCTGATTTTTAGGGTCATTGGTTAAGGTCAGGGTTAGGTTAAGTTTAAGGGTATGGTTAGATTTAGGCAAGTAGTGGTTATGGTGAGGGTTAGGGTAAGTCTCCAGGAAATGCATGTAAGTCTATGTAAATACCCTGAAAGTAAGACTCTGTGCGCATGTGTGTGTGCGCCATGGGTGAAGTGTCTGTGTGAGTGTGTACTCTATGTGGTGTGTGATGATCAACGATGAGGTGCTATTTTGTTGTTCCTCTGTCCGTCGTGTGTGTGTGTGTGTGTGTGTCTTTTCGTGGGGGCGGCGTGGTGTGCTGAATAAGCGGGATGCCACGCTGAGTGGGCACATGCCCCAGAAAGTGCCAGAGGACAATCAACACCCCCCCCACACACACACACACACACACCCAAACCCCCTTGTTCTCTCTCTCTTCTTGTTTCTGTTTGTATCTTTTGGTCGTTCCCTCCCATGCTCCTCTTTGCCTGCGGCAGGACAGCTGTGTTCATCAGGCCATGAGAGCCGTGACATGGGTCACACACTAAGAACCCGCTAAGAACATGGCAGCAGCGCTGCCACACAACCCTGCTCTTCTCTCTATTTTCCAGCTCCCCCAAGACCCTCATACAAATGGTGAACAATCCATTTTTCTCAGTGATTTAAAAATAAATAAATAAATAAATAAATAAATAAATAAATAAATAAATAAATAAATAAGTAAGTAAGTATTGATATTGATGTCATATAGCCTATTATTAAAAACATTTTAGCTGTGTAATTGTGACTGTATGAAGACTTGTATGTCACAATTTGTCCTGATCAATTTCAGGAATGACATATTGTGATTGACACTGTGCATAACCTATTTATTACAAAAGGGAAGGTAATTTTTCCTGCGGTTAATCACCAATTTCATGTTAAAAATGTAAAATAAATAAACACATAAATAAATAAACAAATAATCACTAAAAATAAATAAACAAATACATAAAGTCACTACAACTTTATGAGATAAGTCAACAGAAAGGTAGAAAGGTATATTTGACTATTAAGATTTTCTTCTCTTTTATTGGCTTTCAGTCCATTAAATCCTTTCAGGTGCTGAAGGGAATAGAAGTACCAATGTTTTGTATAGTTATTAGTAATAGTTATATAGTTATTTTTGTATAGTTATGTATGCAGACCATAGTGGCCAACAGTGTTGGGTGTTGAAAGAGATCCCTTATGATTTCATGGCTGGTTGGGCAGAGGGGAATGTGTGCCCTTTAAAAGGCGTTGTCAGCTTCACTTAGAATTACCTGAATCTTTTCTTTTTTGTGGTTACTTAGACATACAGCCTGCTTAAAGAAGTGATTACAGAATAATAGCCTGTCACAGAAATATGTTTATTTTTCCGCAAATAAAAAGATAAATTGTTCAATTATGTCACATCCGACTGTTGTTTCAAGATATGTTGAGATAAAAGCTTTTTTTTTTTTTTTTTACGACTTATTGATACAAATCTAATTAACATCATTGAACTTCAAAGTCCCTAGACAAGCTCTTGGCAGAGGAAAACAGAGTATTTTATTATGACAATTTAATAAACATATCAATGAGGATCCAGGCTGTATGACAAATTGTATAAAAGACAAAAAAGGGCATAACTGACTTCAAGAGTTTCTTATCAATATGTTACCATATAAATGATTTAACAATACAGCTGTTGTCACGTAATATTTAGAATGCAATTGTGAAAAGTTCAAAGTGTTTTACAAACCTCATTGAATTGAAAATTGTGATTAGAGACAGCACATAAAGCTATTATAGGAGAGGAATCTTTCACTATATGGCATTAAACTAAAAAGTGATTGATGTGTGACTAAAAATAAATTAGCTGAATTAATAGTGTAGCTCTATACCACAATATCCTGTTTAACTCTATTGCTCACTGGGTGCAGGGAAGCAAACTTTGATGATGTAGGTTGTAACAGATTACTGATTGATCCTGTAATCAGTGATTAATCCAGTGGATTACTCGCAGTCACAAACACAATATTTCAGATACTTACTTTGCCTCCTGAATTTGTAGAGGATGGAATTAAAAATACTGTAATTTGTATAGCATTTCAATTATAATCATCCACATGAACCATGATTATACATTACTTTGTGGTTTAATTCAAACATAACATCGTATTTGTCTCCATGATTTCACAATCACAAAAGTTTTAATTTTCCTTCCTTTACGTTGTTTTTTTAATAGTGCATCTGGATTTGGTTTGTTGGTTCTTTTTCCAGTAACCCATTACAGTTCCATTTATTTTGTTGTATTCAGATTACAATCCTGATGCAGGTAATCCATCCCCCTGCCCCACCCCCAACCACGTGGAACTGTATTTATCTAAAAAATATTGTCACACATTGCCACAGCTGCTTCAATTCACTTAGTGTCGGGGTTTAAGGAGCAACTAAAAGCTTTGCTGCAACAGCTCTGTGTCTTTGAAGTCATGGAACTGGATATCCCCTCAGATCTGGAACACAGTCCCAGAATAAACACTGTGGTCTGGAGGTTAACTTGCAGAGCACCATATAGCCTGAATACTGAAATCCATACGGCTCTCTCTCTCTCTAACTTTGCTCTCTCTCTCTCTCTCTCTCTAAGTTTGTGCAGCGTGGGTTCTCCCCGTCTATCTCTCTTTCCCCTCTCCTCTCTCTCTGGTCCTTTGAATAGCGGAGGGCCATTTGAACAGAGGACATGTGCTCTCTGTGACCTGAGCTTGTCAGTGTTAATTGTATGGGTCTAATTACAAAAACACATAGAATGTTGAAAGGGGTTTAAGTTAAATCCTTCCTCTTCAGAGCAAACCTTTAGGATTTAGATGAGGCAGGGCTGTATCAGCTATCCGAGTCAGATTACAGTAGAGTACTGAGCCTGTCTGTCCGGCCGCCTTGTATTCAGCTGCATGTGTGTCTGTCTGTCTGTCTCCCTGTCTGTCTGTCTGCCTATCTGTATCTGTCTGTTTGTCTGCCTATCTGTATCTGTATGTTTGTCTGCCTATCTGTATCTGTCCTTCTGTCTGTCTGTATCTATCTGTCTGCCTATCTGTATCTGTCTTTCTGTCTGTCTGCCTATCTGTATGTATCTATCTGTCTGTCTGCCTATCTGTATCTGTCTTTCTGTCTGTCTGCCTATCTGTATGTCTTTCTGTCTGTATCTATCTGTCTGCCTATCTGTATCTGTCTTTCTGTCTGTCTGCCTATCTGTATGTATCTGTCTGTCTGTCTATCTGTATCTGTCTTTCTGTCTGTCTGCCTATCTGTATGTCTTTCTGTCTGTATCTGTCTGCCTATCTGTATGTCTTTCTGTCTGTCTGTCTGTCTGTCTGTCTATCTGTTTCTGTCTGTCTGCCTATCTGTATGTCTGTCTGTCTGTATCTGTCTGTCTGCCTATCTGTATCTGTGTCTTTCTGTCTGTCTGTCTGTCTGCCTATCTTTATGTCTTTCTGTCTGTATCTGTCTGTCTTTCTGTCTGCCTTTCTGTATGTCTTTCTGTCTGTATCTGTCTGTCTGTCTGCCTATCTGTATATCTTTCTGTCTGTCATGAGGCTTATCCCGTCTGCTTAGATCTGCTCATTTATAGCGAGGCAGCTTGATTTTAATGGTCCCCACTCTTTTCTTGTTGGTTATTTAATAGACTGTAAAAACACACCAGAAAGTTATAAAAGTGGGCTAATTAGAATAATAATAATATGCTAACAGGGTCTATCTGCTACTTTATTAATGGTGATTGTAATATTGTAATATTTTAATATGCTTCATGCATACCCTGACAAATTAATTTGATTATAGTTTTTTCTTATATCTTTTTTCTCCATGTTAATTTTATTTTATTTATTTAACCCTGACATGGTACAGTATTTCAAATCACTGTGCCCATTCACCGAAACAAATGATTGAATATTTGGATCAGAAAGGTTCCACCTTTTTGGCTCATATATCTGATTAGAAGGAGCATAGAAAATCAATTTTATCACATTTTTAAAAGCTTACATTAAAGATTTGAAAATTTGAGCTTAATGAATGAAATTGTGAAATGGAATGGAGAATGTGCCTATCCAGCAGAAATATAGAATATCTTTAAAAATAACACAATTATGTCATTCTGCAGTGCAGACACATCCAGGCTTAATTTGGTTGATTCCAGTCCATTGTGAAGCAGCCAGTTTAAAGGATTTGTCAGGTGATTGACAGTCTGTTGACAGCAGTATCGGGGCAGTATTTAGCAAGGTCTCAGGACCCCCATGGCTAAAGTGAATTTTATGGAGACACTGGTGGGTGGCTGGCATAAAGAGAAGTCAGGCCGTTTTTAAAGCTGATGCAAATGAAGGTATTTCATGTTGACATCTCACCGTCTGTGGTGTGAGAGTGGACCACTTTTTGCATGGTGGGAAAAACAAAAGTGGACGCAAAGCCAACCCTACAGCATGCATAGCGTGTGTGCGAGTGCACGTGTGTGTGTGGGGGTTACACCCACCACTGTCCCTCTGTGTGTCTGGGTGCAGAGAGGAGTACATTAACAGGCCTAATTTACAATGTATGGACTCTGCGGAGTGGAACATTTGGAGTTATGAGATTGTTAAGCGCTTGGTTAACAATGCTTGGCATGCAATTGGGGCAAATGTCTTGTGGTTATCTTGTGTCTCCCTAATTATGACTTATTACTGAGAAGATGATCAAATCAAGCGTGGTAAATAAACAAACAACTACGCAGGGTTAAAAAAAACATAAGCTATGTGAAAATTAGTTAACACTTAGTTAAATATTTAATAATGAAGTAAAAGCAATTTAAGTATGCAAATAATTTTTATTTGGGGGAAAAGTCCCATCAATTTGATTGTTTTATTTTGTTTTTTCTCCCGCATATTTTTTATGCTTCTAAGATATTAATATGCATATAGCTAAATGTTTCTTTTTTATTGATTGAATAGTTCTCTTGAAGTTTGAAATTAATTCTGTCAGTAAAAATATTCTTTTCTGTGAGCAATTGGCTGACTAATTTACTTGGATACTATCAGTTTCAGTTCTATTGCCAACAGAGTCCAAGAAAGAACATTTAGATAGTGATATTGTGATTTTATGCTTGAAGCAAAAACATGTAGGATTCCCATTTCCATAACATTTGTCATCCCCAAAATTTGTTATTTTTGTACCACTCAATTAAGACTTGGATTTAGATGAATGGATTTGGATTTCCACAGTATATAAAAGATTGAGTTTGGGCAATAATTTCAGGGGGTGATTACCGGTATATATATTTTTGTATTGTATTGCTTTTTAAGAAAACAAAAGCTATATTGCATGCCAGTGTAAGTCAAACAGCATTTAAAAATGTATAAAATCTTTTATTTTACAGTATGAAGCAGTTCAATATATTTATCTGAATGTTGAGGTGATGATGATGTTGAATGAATGATGATGTTGAGGTATTTTACCCTGAAAAGTAGGCTATCAGGTAAATTATTCCATTTTCTTGATATACAGTGACATGATAGACATTTATCACAAGTCTAAAAGTGTGTTTGTCATACAATTTACAAACATTTATTTGCACATTTTCTACATTATGCATCCCTATAATTCATCTTCTGATCTTTGAGATTCGATCCTTACATTTCTCAATGCCTATCCAATTTTCCTTTTTCTAAAAGAAACACATTTGTCAAGATTTTACATCTTCCTGCACAGAAATGGAGCCTGTTTTCCCTGCAGTCCTGAGGCCATGGTTTTGTGGGCAGCACTGCCTCTAGATGTCACAGTGAGAACTACCGCTCTCTCAGAACTGCATCCACAACATTGTATTGCTATAGTTTCCCACCATGTGTATGAAACAAATCAAATGCATAGTTTAAGAGTTTATTTTAATTTTATACTGATCCCTTTAGGATAATTTACTGAGGAAGTACCTTCTTTTTCTTGTTATATGCCCACTGTACAGTACATTTCCATTTTTCTAAATCTGTGATAGCACCTTTAAAACAACAGCTGGTCTCATTACAAAACAATTATAATTTCAAAAAGCATAAATCTGGACTCACATAACTGATTTTAAATCTGCCTCTTTCCAAATGAGAGGGTAAAAAATGAGAATGAATGAATTTCAGCTCTAAGGTTTAATTGCTTTTTCATGATCCAGCAATCCTGCAGGAAAATGCAGCGTAAAAAACCCCAATTAGAGTCTTTTCACTTTGTGCTGCAGACAGCAGGGTTCAGGCTGATTGTCTTTCTCTGCTAGTTGCTCTGCTCCAGAAGGTGATGATACTGGGTTGGACCCCCGTTACCCTCAGAGCCTTCTGTTAAATTTGGCAGAAATAACACCAGGGCTCAAGGAAGAACAAAGGCGTGCCGATTTCGCCATAGAACGTCCCAAAAAAAAATCCCTGAAGAATGGATTAATTTGGCCTAATCTAGGAGACCCATTCCATGCTTACTCTAGCAATGAGCGGTACTGGAGCAAGCAGGAAGCAGTCTCCCCCTCTTTTAATTGCCTAAAATGGCTCGGAAGTTCTTTAGCATGCTCCCTCCATACAGCAGATGCTGTGCATTAATTGGTCTATGAAGGCCTGACCTGGGCTTCTGTGTGAAGGCTTCAGAAAGCCTATTTATTATTTGCTGTAACCTGGCGTACATGATGTGTGCTCACAAGGGCCGTATTTCACGCTCTCTCGGAGTTCTTAATGTCGTGTGTGCTGGAGGGAGCGGGTGTTTGGGAGGTAATGTTTTAACAGCAGGTAAGTCCTAAACACCATTCATCAGAGGCCTGCTCTCTCCTCTGCTGTTCTCTCCTCTGCTGCTCTCTCCCCTCATCCGGCCACAGCCGTGACTGATGGGCCTGTCTTTTGTATGAATGTTGAGTGCAGTGGAAAGCCATATGCCACTGGCACAAACTCCTGCCCACCACCTCCTACTGACTAGCAGTGGTGGAGGGAGAGAGCAGCAGAGGAGGCACCATGAGAGAGACGAGGCTCTCCAAGCAAATGTTAGAAAAGCGAAAGAGGACAAGACAGAGAGGCATGCAAAGAGGGGGGAAATAAAACTAAAACTCAAATGCTTCCCCTAAATTCACCACAGTGACAGTGAAATCCTGCAGTACCAAATGTAATCAGTAAAACAGACGAAGAGAGACAATTCAGTCTCTCGCCTCACACTATACACATTTTAATAGTGGTACAGATATTGTATTTTTAATAAGAGAGTAGGAAGAGTGGCGAAAGGGGAGGTGCAGTTCTGGGCTGGTCCATCTGTCCCAAGCAGCCTCTCTCCCAGTGCTGCTGCCGCCCCCTCGTGAGAGAAGCACAGCTGTTACTGGAGAGCCCTGTCCAGAGAGGGGATGGCACTCCTCCCCTCCAGCCCTCCACCTCTCTGCCCAAACACCCCTGCAAGAGGATGAAACCAACCAGCCACTGTGCAGTCAGCCTGCGCGTCTGCAATTTCAACCCTCTTTAGATCATTTTTCATGCTCACCACAAATGAATAATGCAGACATTAACTGGTGCCAGTTAATAAATTTCCGCCTCACTGCACTATATTTTTTTCAATAAGGGTCTAGCTGCTTCGTTTTGTTTTGCAAAACAGCCTCAGAGAGAGGGCTCCTGCTGCAAACCATCTCAGCTCTCCCTTTTCATCCATGGCCAGAGCATTTTCTGTATGCAAAGGAAAAAACATATAAAATGCTCAGAAATGTGCTAAAAATGATCAGTGTCACATGCAAGCGTCAGTAACCATATTTGCCATTTCATGATATATCCATGATCATTCACGGTGCTTACTTTGTGCTTCTCTCAGCTGAAGATAAGACAGCACAATATTTTTCACAAGAGTGCATCCTCAACATTCAGCCCCCAGGGCATCGCTACACACAAACGGAATCAATCTTGGGGAACTTCCAGGCTTTGTAACTGAGCCAAATTGGCAGACTATGTCCATTATAGCACTTCAGCAAAGCCCTGGCTAGCATCTGGTCACACTGGACATTTTATAGCCCATCTCTAACTATTAATCATTGGCTGCGACATGATCGGGGGGACTCTGGAGAGGGTGGCTGCTGGATGCTCTGTTTCAGAGAACACCGCTGAAAATGCCAGGGCATGTAGACACAACAGTCCAAATACCCAGTGACAGTGGCCCTCCTTAAAATGACAGAGCTCATCCAAGCCAGACGGACAGAGCGACGTCCGGGAGGCACTGTGACAAGGCGAGGGGACCCTTCTGAAAATGCCACCGTGCCCTACTGTCCCGCAGTGTCGCGCTGCACTGCTAGTATCTGATGTGGGGTCGTGTCATGTAATATGATCTAGATGGAGCGGACAGGGAGGGTCCCTCTCTGGGATGCGGACGGGGTGTCAGACAAGCTGGTCCTCTAATAAGGACTGTCAGGCTAATGATCACTCAGTCAGCCTAACCTCTGACTCCCGATGTTATAGGAAATAGAGGGAGGGGCAGGCCATGAGGTGGGGGGGGGGGGGGGGGGGGGGGGACGGCGGGTTCAAACACACCACATTTACATCAATTAGACAGGCAAGATGGAGGTGCCCATCAGAGCCCATTAGGATTGTTGTGGTGGGGGTGAGGGGCTGAGGGGCTGAGGAGGGTCTTACTGAGGCCCAGCGGACATATCGTAGGACTATCCTTGATCACATCCTGTCACATTGATGAGAACTCTCTCAAAGCATCTCTTACAGATGAACTGTGTCTGTGTCTGTTTAGAGAGGGGGGGGGGGGGGTGAATGTGCAGGCTTCAAATTACCACACAAACATAGGCCCGCTGGAAACTCTTTGGCAAATATGAAGAAATACAATAAAGCTCTTCATGCATTGCTTTACGATGAGTACAGACTACAGCTGCTGACACAACATGACGTTTGCCTCCGCGAAATGTCTCGGTTTTCACAACCGAACATCTAAGAGAGGCACATGTGAGAGCCTGGCGTATACAACATCTAAGAGAGGCACATGTGAGAGCCTGGTGTATACAACATCTAAGAGAGGCACATGTGAGAGTCTGGTGTATACAACATCTAAGAGAGGCACATGTGAGAGCCTGGTGTATACAACATCTAAGAGAGGCACATGTGAGAGTCTGGTGTATACAACATCTAAGAGAGGCACATGTGAGAGCCTGGTGTATACAACATCTAAGAGAGGCACATGTGAGAGCCTGGTGTGTACAACATCTAAGAGAGGGACATGTGAGAGTCTGGTGTATACAACATCTAAGAGAGGCACATGTGAGAGTCTGGTGTATACAACATCTAAGAGAGGCACATGTAAGAGTCTGGTGTATACAACATCTAAGAGAGGCACATGTGAGAGTCTGGTGTATACAACATCTAAGAGAGGCACATGTGAGAGTCTGGTGTATACAACATCTAAGAGAGGCACATGTGAGAGTCTGGTGTATACAACATCTAAGGGAGGCACATGTGAGAGTCTGGTGTATACAACATCTAAGAGAGGCACATGTGAGAGTCTGGTGTATACAACATCTAAGAGAGGGACATGTGAGAGCCTGGTGTATACAACATCTAAGAGAGGCACATGTGAGAGTCTGGTGTATACAACATCTAAGAGAGGCATATGTGAGAGCCTGGCGTATATCAAATACTTAGCATGCTGGAACAAGTCCCAAGCTGAGGCACTAATTGTTGGTACTTCAACCCAGAAAGGGGTCCAATAGCTCCAAAGCCCGGCTTCTCCTCGCAGTCGCCATCAGAGTGACCACCACACTGACCATTGCACGCCGCCTAAATGCTGCTTCAGTCAATGTCTCAAAGCACGTCTGTGTTGCATTTTTGATAAGCCCCATGTTTCTTTTCTTGGGGGTGGTTGTTGGTGCTTATCAGATGCAAAATAGCACACCTGCTGTTCAAAAACACCCTTGTGGGTTCAAATTAGCGCTCCCTGCTTCTTGTTCTTTGGTTGAATATACAGTACTGTAACAAAAGGATGACAATGTTTTTGATAATGAGTTTTTTTTGGGCAATCAAAACAAAATGCCTTGTCGCATTTAGTGTTAGAGATTTTAGAGTGGTTTAGGCTGTGAACAATCAAGACATGATTCTGCCGGATCCATTGATTAAAGTGATCAAAACTCATCAGTGTGATTAATACAAAACAATAAAGAACCCCAGCTGGGACTTGATTTCATGATATCATTGTGATGGAGCAGCCAGGCAGGTAAAAGGTGTACAGTGGAAACCCAGAGAACAAGCAGAGGACTTCATAAAGCTGTAGTATCCCATCTTTTATTAATGTCACTCTGTGGGACAGTCAGAATGGATAATGAAGGCGTCGGCGGGGCACGTGAATCCATGCCTTTAATACTCACATATTTTATGATAATGAAAGCTATTCAAAGAATGATTATGATAAAAGTGGGCTCCCCCACCGACGTGGCAGCACAGCTCTGCTGCTAGACAACCAGCTAGCTACGGGCACCCAATGAAAGGATCAGACGGAATGTCAAGAAAAGGAGCGAGAAGCGAATAGCTGATGATGGTTTTGTAGCCTACATCGGCAGCACTGCATGCCACGCTGCATGCCACGCTGCATGGGCAAAAATAATACCAAGCAAAACCTTTCAATCTTGAATGTCACTGTCTCAACCTTTTTGATCATCGTACGCTGTCTGCATTCAGTCCATAGCATGAAGCCCTTTCACCCTCGTGGCCTTTACACGAGTCTTCTCCAATGTTTGATCTTCAACATGACACTAAGCACACTATAGGCTATTTGTTATTGTTCCAAATATGGCCAGCGCTGCTTCTTTACATCAAAGCAAAGACAATAAAAACAGCGTTGTGTAACAAGGAAATTTCATTATGTGATATTAGTAGCATATTTAGGAGGTAATATACAGAGGACAGTCAGGACACTGGTGGTCGTGTGTGCCGTGGCACCCCCCAACGAGTGTATCAGTAACATCTTCAAAGCATCAAAGCATCAACTGCTGTATTGTACTGTATGGGTAAACAAACTTAGCCGCCCCTAAAGCAAAGCCATACCAGCCCGCCAGAGCTTCAAAAGTTTCCTGCAAGCTGTAGGAAGCAGGTGAAAAAATAGAAGTGTGCCGACCTCTGACCCCGGGTGCACACTTGTTGACTGATGTTTCACACTGGGGTCGCCTTTTCCCTCTGCGGTATCCTTCAAGAGGAGCAGGCCTGCGTGTGAGTGTGTGCGTGTGCGCGTCTAGTCCCCGGGGAGCTCATCCCGTCTCTCTTTGAAGCCTCTGTGCTCTAGAGCTGTTTTCATACAGCGACGGCCATGGGTTTCCTGTCTCAGCTGACCCCTCGTCTGCTCTCGGACACTTCAGAAAAACTTCCCGGTACAAACACCTTTCTCCTATTAACTACAGAGGCTGGAGGGGGGGGGGGGGGGGGGGGGGGGGGGGGGTGCCATCCCACTCAGGATCAAAGAGATGGGCATTGGTTAGAAACAAACATGGCGACCCGTCTCTTACGAAGAGTCAGAGCCAAGTGACGCACTGCTTTCTCTGCTCGGTGTGTAGAGAGTGCTCTTGGTCCAGACAGAGTGTAGCAGCTTGTGTGTAGAGGAACATTTGGGACTCCTGAGATGGCCAACCCAAACAAAGTTTACAATGACTCCTCACTCTCACTCTCTCTCTCTCTCTCTCTCACACACACACACACACACACACACACACACACACAGTCCTGCAGCTGATACAACACAGGGTCAGAGTCAGAGATGAAAGCGCCCGGGGTTCAACGGGGATGAGTTCCACATGTCCTTCAAATGAACGGGGGCAACAAGCAGAACAGGGCAGACGGTCATGTGACCACTGACCAGGACACCTGCCTCCAACACAACTTTAATCAGATGCAGGAAATCACATAAGAGATACCTGATCGGAAAGATGAGCAAGTAGTCTCATACAGGCGGAAGCCTCTGATGCAAGTTTCAGGATTCCCATACTTTCTTAAAGACCAAATTCGAGCACTTTTCAATGACTTCCCAGGCCCAATGGCATCGTTTGAGACATGGATCAAGGTGTTACAACACACTAAGGTGACCAGATTTCTCAAATGAAAATCGGGGACAGTCCGGGAATCAATATATCATTAAAATATCCAATGTTATTACCCATGAAATAGAAAAGGGGGATGATTCCGGTTTCATTTATCAATAAATTAATAAACAGTGTCGGCTTCACGAAGAGGCCCCTGGTGCCCCCCCCCCCCCCCACACACACACACACACACACACACTCACTTCATTCACTGTGCCCCTTTACAAAATGTCAAAGTGTTCTCCAGCAGCATGAGGCCTGGCCGTCCTAACCTACAGTGCCGAACGTTTTATGAAAAGCCTCAGGTCTCAAAAGGTGTTTTCGGTGTCGTCCTGAGTGTTTTTTCATTGTTCAAGATTTCCTGGACCAGCAGGAAGCAGCATGTGCGCTTGTTGGATGTCTGGATCAACAGGCTACATAGACATGTGATGCTTTTATATACTTTTAACCCTCCCGTAAGCCTCCCGCAACCTTCCTGATTGAGTGGTTGGCCAGTGACGTCTGTAAAGGGGAGACTCATTTGTAGCCTACTCATAGAATCCATTCTCATTGAGATATCTTGAGGTGAGAGCGGTCAGGGTTCCCCTTTGAAATTTGACCATGCTGGTTTTTCAAAATTAATTATTTCGCCCCCTTCCTTCCCGACAAGGTAGCATGGCATTATTGCTCCCAATATGCTGTAGATCTTACAGTTTCATAGCCTCGAAGTATCTTCACTCTAGATTTAAGAATGAGCCTGCTAGAGCTAGAGTCATATTGACCGCAGACGCCAGTAGAGAATCGGGGACATTTTCCAGCCGGGGACAGGTCACCAAAAATGGGGACTGTCCCTGAAAATCGGGGACGTCTGGTCACCTTACAACACACACACTTTTTATAATCAGAAGTATAGGCAAGAATTAAAGAGGCTTGAATGTGTGTGAAACCTTCTCAACTGTGTTGTTACCATGGAGGTATACTGATGAACTTACATTTCTATTGTTGCAAAAAATATATAAATTCAAGCCCTTTCAATGACCATGTCTACATATTTATGCTATTTTCAATCCCCCCCCCCCCCCCTCTCAAATTCATCAAACTTTCAAGGATTTCATGGACCCGTGGGGACCCTGACATTAGAATATGAATGCAGGTGTCGGTGCAATTTCGGCTCACCTACCAGATCGGCTCATGCACACGTTGTGATTGGCTGTACGTCGGGCACGTGGGATTAACGTGGGCAAAATGTCAGACAGCTTCAGATTAGCTAACAAAGCTAAGCTACTGATGTTATCAGACATGATAGACATTAAAAATATGAATCATACAAACATTCAATCATCATGGTTCAAGTGTACCGGACCATTTCTCATAAACATGAGCCTTACTTTTTGAAAATAAATGTTGTGAGTGTAACTTAATCTGTAGTCATGGACCCCGAGCCGAGCACATCCGGTAGGGCAAGCCGATCTGGTACTCACACAGGAACCAACGCCCTGCCCCCCCCCCCCGATAATTGTTCCTTCCTAGAAAAATTCAAGCTGTGCAACATATTGAATGAACCATTTTTTCTGTCCTTTTTATTATTATTATTATTTGCACATAAGAAAAAAAATCAGTCAAAGAAGAAAATTCTTTGGATTCTGATACACATTTCATGGTCTTTCTTTTCAAATGGTGCAAAGTTGGAATGAGTGAAATAAAATGAAGAATGGGGAAGTGTGTTTTACAGCTCGAGCGGGCTCCCTAAGGGGGTGTGGCATTGAAGCTGGTCCAGTTTGCGTCACAGTATGTCCTCAGGGTGTGTGGCGTTTGAGCTGGTCCAGTTTGCGTCGCAGCATGTTGTAGTTGTCTCTGGTCCCGGGAGCCTCGGGGTCCAGCTTCAGAGAGAGCTCATAGTGTTTCTTTGCCAGCTCCAGCTTTCCCCAGCGATGATACAGCACAGCTGTACAGACGTCAAAAAGCACACAAACACTTCACGCTGAGAAGCGGCGCGCAATTCAACTTCATTGAATTCATTAATTTTGCAGAATATAGGTCAGGTTAGTGTGCTGAATTATATTCCTTGGACTTTTTAGATTTTGGTCATGTACAAGCTCACACCAAGTCAGTATAACATATGTGGTACAACCAAACTATATTGCAGGAGTCTTACCTAAATTGCCATGGCAACTAGCACCATTTGGGTTGATCCGAAGAGCGTGAAGGAAGAAGCCCTCTGACTCCTGCGAAGTCAGAAACACACAAACCGAGACGCCCACTGAACACAATGATCTTTATTGTTACACACAGAGACATTTAGCACTCCTGCAGCTTCTACGGCAGAGACAGAAGGCCCAGTGAGGAGTTCACGCATGAACATGCATGGAAAAGCAAGAGAATAATCCCAGGTGAAACGCAGACATTATGGTGACTGACCTTGTATTTCTGTAGCTTGCCCAGGACGTTGGCCAATGAAAACATGATAGTGTGGTCGTTGGGGAGGAGCTTCAGAGCCTCGCGGCCTATCAGCTCCGCTTGGCCCAAGTTACCTTCAGGACGGGAGAATAGACGAACACACGGAAAATGTCAGACATGATTATTTTGTGGTATGCACACCATACAGCTTGCTAGGCACACGCTCACATGCATGTTTATTGTAGAAACTAGTCAACAGCAGGTTCTCTGCCTCGCAAGGGCAAGGTGGATACTTCTAGATGGAGTGTAGCTTTACACAGGAATAAAATATAATAATTATTATAATATATCGATATAAAGATATATCGATATATCAAAATAAATAAAGAAATAGATAAATAAATATATATATATACATACATACAATACATACATACATACATATATATATATATATATATATGAAGCAGAACAAAGCGAGAGATATAATGGTAATAAGAGCCAGTCATTGTACAGAGAATCTTTTTGTCCGTTCTATTTGTCAGTGTTGTCTGGAGCAGAGTTTTTCCTCCTCCACGCATGGACGAGCGGTTTAGTCTCCTAATTAAGGTTGAACACAAGGCCCACTGGGTTATTGATCTCTGTCAGAGACCTGTCTGATGTCTGGCCAGAGATGGAGAGAGAGAGGGAGAGAGGGAGGGAGAGAGAGAGAGAAGCAGTGACAGTCATGTCCTGAGTCATGCCCTATGCCCTTAAAACACAGCTTGCCAACCTATGTGTGTGTGTGTGTGTGTGTGTGTGTGTGTGTGTGTGTGTGTGCGTGTGCGTGTGTGCGTTCTGTGTGTGTGTGTGTGTGTTGTGTGTGTATCTGCCTGAATCTACAATGATTCTGCCTTGTCTTTGTGCTGTGATCAAAACAAAAAGGCGGGGTGGGGTGTAAAGGAAAAGCAAACAATAAATAAAATTAAATAAAAAATAATAATCTCCCAATTCCTTGCTTCTTGAAAATGACAGCCATTGTTCATCTTTTCTATCTTTTCTTTTGGTTTGGTGGGGAGCTGGGGAGAGCGGTAGAAGTACTTCTGTCAGATTTGGGGAACAAATGAGGTGGGGGGGGGGGGACTCTGAGGGGGCGCTGTTCTAGCTGTGCCTGCCTACGTTTGATCAGGAGCACACCGGGCCCTGATTGGTCCGTTCCAATGCCCTCCTGGGAGACTCCGCCCCCTCGGGAGCGGCTTCTGACAAAACGGCTCCAGCATTTGGAAATCAGAGCATTCTCCACACGGCAGGGAAGAGTGGCTTTAAAACTCCACACACAAAGCTTTAATACATAAATTTCAAGCATTGCTGATTCCTGCTCTTCCGGTCTAATCTTGTTGTTGGCCATTTAGATTTCCTCCCTTTCCAAAATAACGGAGCTGTGTTTCTTGGCTGTTAATGCTGGAACACGCAGCACCCAGAACACAGGGCTCTTTGAATGTAATGAACACAAATAAGTGAAAATTGTTTTTAAACTACAAAGAGCAAGAAAATATATCAAATCCTACATTGATCAGATAGGAGTTTTTAGAATACATTCTATTTATTATAGAATAGAATAGATAGCAATTTTGTTTTAAACCACCAAGTCCATTATCTCGGAAGTAGGGATGTGTGTCTACCAGTGTTATCCAGCAGAATGACCATGTTGTTCCAAGCCAGGCTGTGGTCAGGTTTTAGCACCGTTGCGTTCCTCCATGCATTCAGAGCATCCAGGTGCCTGTTCTGGTCGGCATACTGCCAAGACAGAAATTTACAGGTAAACCTCTTTCAAATATCACACATTTCTTCATCAAGGGCTGCAATTAATGATCATTTTCATTCTCGATTAATCTATTGATTATTTTTTAAATTAATCATTTGATCAAAAATAATGGCAAATGCCCATCAGTTACCAGAGCTTAAAGTGGCATCTTAAAATTGCTTAATTAGTTTGTCCAGCAGCCAAACAAGTATTCACTTTATGAAATGGACACAAATAAGTAGAACATATTTGGTATTTTTACTTTATAAGAAACTAAAACGATTATCAAAATTACAATCAATACAGACTAATTAAACTAAAAAAATTATACAAAGAAATCCTAGTTGACACTTCATAGGGATTTAACAACTGAAATAAATAAATAAATAAATAGAGTCTAGACTCTGGAGCCTCACCAAACGTCCCAGGTTGTAGTAGCAGTCTGGGTATTTTTTACGGAAGCGGATGGCGTTCCAATAACTCTGCTCTGCTTCCTCAAATTTCTGCAGGCTGTTTTGAACTATACCCAGATTCATCCAAGCTGCAGCAAAGTCCCGTCTGGGAAGATAATAAATAAATACTAATCCTCATTATATATATTATGTATTATAAAAGAGAGCATGTGGGCAATCTCTGTTCCCTGTTCTCTCTCTGTTTCAATTTTTGTTCCACAGATGATGTCATAAATCACTGATGATGACATCACTTATGACATTTGTGTCACTTGAACAATTGTGCATTGTGACATCACTGATGATGTCATCAGTGATTACATGTTTGTCCCACTGATGATGTAATCAGTGATGTCATAAATCACTGATGATGCAGTGAGGATGTCATCAGTAATGATGTCATCCGTGATGATGTCATAGAGCAGGCGAGGCTACGTCTGCGACGCGCAGTGGTCATCAGTGATGTCATAAGAGCAAGGGAGCCCGCACAGCGGTCGAGCTGCAGGGCAGGCGAGGCCGCGTAGCGGGCGAGCTGCTGCAAGCTGCAGGGCCAGCTCAGCGAGCTGCAGGGCGGGCAAGGCTGCGGAGCTAGCGAGCCCGCGCAGCAGGCGAGACTAGGAATTGAGCGCGCGTAGTAAATTAAAAAACTATAAATAACCACCTCAAGGTTGTATGCCTCCGCCAACAAGTCAAATTGCAGTTTACATCCATGTCGGTCCAGACATCATAAATATATGTAGTGAAGACTTTGAAGGAAATTACTAATACACCGGAAGAAGCACCCATATTTCACGTAAGGCATCATGGCATCTAGAAATAAGGTGGATATAATTAATGTGATTATTAGGATTTTGGTGTCTACAAAAGTAAGAGACAACACTTCCACCGTTTTGTAGAATGGTCCAAGATCATTTTTTCAGCTACAGTGGTAAGCAAAACATTATGATGTCACAGTGAAGATGACCTTCGAACTTTTGGCTATAAATGCCACCACTTAATAATTTTATCCTATTAGACGTTTGTGTGAAATTCTGTCATAATTAGCGTATGCATTCTTGAGTTATGGCCAAAAATGTATTTTGTGAGGTCACAGTGACCTTGACCTTTGACCACCAAACTGTAAACAGTTCATCCTCGAGTCTAAGTGGACGTTTGTGTCAGATGTAAATTAAATCCCCTCCAGGCGTTCGTTCCTGAGGTATTGCGTTAATGAGAATGGGACGGATGGACGGACAACCCGAAAATATAATGCCTCCCACCATGGCTGTCACCGGCAGTCATAAAAACACACTGAATTACCATCAGTAGGAATTTATCCTCTATTCAGTGTTGGAAATAGGGAAATTAAATGATAGAAGTCATTGTAACCGCTGTGGAGGTGAATGTTAGGATTAAGCCCCAGTCTTGTCTAACACTAGACCAGGTATTGCCTGTGTGTAGTATTCTGTCTGGTGGACCACCTACTGGATAGAAACCGCTTTAGACAACAGTTGCTCTGCCTCCACCAGCTCATTCCGCTCCTTCAGGATGTTACCCAGGTTGTTCATGGCATGGACGTAGGTAGGGTGTAACCTGAAAGATGCAGAAAACGTCAGTCCACATGGAAAAAGGCCCATCGCATTCTCACACACGCTTAGGGCTGGGTGATATCTCATAATATCAATATTGTGATTGTTATATGAGACTCGATATCATCTGGGATATCTGTGTCACTATATTTTGGTTATCGTAATTAGAGATGAAACGATATGAAAATTTCATATCACGATTATAGTGACCAAAATTATCACGGTTATCAGTATTATCACGATATTGTTAAAATGTGGTGAAAATGTTCAAAAAGTACTAATACACTCACAGAAATCAATTCACCACGTTTTATATTGAAAACTCAGACCCAAAAAGGATTGATACACTCACTGAAAATATTTCTCCAAGGCTGCGCGTCTGCATCTGCGAGGCGGTTGCCAACTTTGGTTGATGATGGACGGTATTTACCATGTTTTTCAAAGCGTACGGTTATCGTAAGGAATTTTATCACGGTTATCATTTCATCCCTAATGGTAATATTGTGTAATGTTCTTCCTGAATTACACTAAAGTGATACAATTTTCTGAACTAATTAGCCTGTTCTGGTTGAGTAAAATGAACAATGCCTTTATCTGCTCATCATATCGATATCACTTATTATAGATTGAGCGATGCAAACTCATGAAGAGTGAAAAAGGTGACAGATCAGGGTAGACACAAAACCACTCAGAAATCATTCACTTCAACTTTCTCCCCACTCACAATACATTGGATACTCACACAACAAAGTTGCCCTTTTTTAAATTACTGTTGTTGTTGTTGTTGTTGTTGTTGTTGGTGGTGGTGGTGGTAGTGGTGGTGCTTTCAGGGTTGGGGATGACTGTTTGTATATTCTTATTGACTACTATAGTATTTTGTACTCCTTTAATGTGTAATGATTGTGTTTGTATACTCTACTGGCTTTTAGCGTATTTTTGTACTCTTTTAATGCCCAGGGACTATGGGCAGAAAATAGCAATTTGCTAAAACCTGGTACAGTACATCTCTCCTTGTTTTACAATGCTAATGTTCTTTGTACATTGTCCCTGTTCAAACATAAATAATTTCATTCATTCATTTGTCAAATAATGTCTTGCGTGTAAATATCTAATGAAAGCACAAACACTCATCCCCAACATATTGTCACGTTAGCGAGGTATTCGGGTCTAAAATATTGTGATATTTGATTTTGTCAATATCGCCCAGCCCTACACAAGCTACCAGAAGTAAACATTTTACACATTTGTTAATAAGTGATTGGCTTTGCTAATGTGTTGTGTGTGAGCACTGAGCAGACATACCTGACTGCCTCTCTGTAATATTTGATAGCTGCACTACTGTTCCCTCTGTCAGCCAGGTTCTTACCTACATTGTAATGGACCTGAGGAAGAAGACATCCACACACGACACAAGTCACAAGATAGTGATGTGAAAGGATGCTCAAAGTGTTACATCATCAAAGTGTGACAGTGCTTTCCTCATTTGGACGTAAAGAAGATAGATGCATACACATACTGTATGTCACAGTGCTGACACACGTGTGCACACACAGACACACACACACACACACACACACACACACACAGTCTCAAACATACACACACACAGTCACACACAGTCTCAAACATATACACACACACACACACACACACACACACACACACACACACACACACACACAGAGAGAGTTACCTTAGCATTGAGAGGACAGACAGAAAGGGCATTGGTGAAGAGGCTTTGCTCCGACCTCCACTGGTGGCTGCGCAGAGCACAGCGAGCTACATACACACACAGCAGAACCAGCACAGACACACACAGCAGCCTCTGGAGGGAGGGGGGAAAAACAGAAATAGAAGAAGTTTAACAACACTATAAGTCATGATGAACCTTTAGCTTTAGAAAAAAATTAATTCCCTGTGATTCAGAGAGAGAATAGATCGCAAATATACCTATGAAACAGACAAGGAGAGGTAGAAACCTTGAACCTTGAACCTTGAGAAAGCACCTGCTGTTACCATCCATTTATAGGCAAGTCATCATTAGCCATTCCTCAACTCTCTCTTCTCGCTTGCTTTGAGCACTGTGACAGCACTGAGTCATTGAAGCTGCATGAACTGGAAGTTGGTGCATAAAAGTATATTTGTACAGTATACAGAGACCATCCTGTAGCTGGAAGGTCACAAGGAAGGGCTGGGCGATATGACTTTAAATCAATATCATGATTATTTCAAATGTTTACCTCGATTAGGATTATTTATGTTATGTGCAGCTCTCTTTTTTCTGCTCAGGTTTATTTGTTGGCTTGGTGTTTTCGCTCGTGTCATCCATGATGACAGCTTCGCTTTGACTGAACCCGGACTAACGTTGGTTGGACGGGGGAACTATTCTTCGCCCATTGCATTTGCACGATGTCCCGTCAGACTCTGCCTCTGATTGGCTTAACCTGATATTTCACCCTAACCTTAACCAATCATCACTCATCATGCCTAAATCTATGTAATCAATCATCACTCCCCATGTCTAAACCTAAATCTTTGAAATGATCATGTTTAGTGCATGTGGTAGTTGGTGTGAAAAGTTTGGGAACCTCTGCTCTAGGGGATGCAGCCATACCCTGTGTTTGTTCCAGCGGCAGCAGCAATGCCCCAGGGAGTAGGCTAGCAGTAGGCAGTAGCCAGCTGACGACAGGTAGAGGACCCTCTCAGCAATGACGAAGCCCACCCTGAAGAAGACGTTACAGGCTGGCACAAACGGGACAACCAGCAGCACCAGACCCAGGGTCAGTGTCCTGCAGGGGAGGGAAGAGGCCACAGAGCTGGACATCTTCCAAGGGAGCACAAGTGCAATTTGAAGTGCAAGTGCAAAATAATATTGACATGTGTCTATAACAGTCACAACGGGCCATGGTACATATTACAGTATACAGCCCACTGTTCATTATATGAAAAGAGATTTAAGCTGGATAGTTCGGATTTATTTTGTGTGGGCTTGTATGAGGTACTTGCTGACAGTCAGTGTATTACATGCAGTAGAATGCAGCCGCTGCAGAGTCCCAGTTGGGTGAAATATTGAGACCGGCCACGTCAGGCAAGTAGAGTAGTAGTCTGCCGAGTGTGAACAGGGACACAAGCAAAAATGTAAAAAACTGAAAAAAGAAAAACAAAGCTTCGATACTGCTCACCTGGCGTAATCCAAGTCTCCACAAGCCCTGCGATGGAAAGTTGACTTGAAAACACATCATTTACACCCTTAGCTGTTCAGTTCTTAGCTGAAATCTGCACTGGATCCAGGTACTCGAGCTATGAGAAGAAGAAGTAGTGAGGGGCCAGTTGCACATGGCTGTCTTCCAGTTAAAAACAGCGTCTAAAATAATGACATCTTTTCAATTCAACTTGGCATCTCAGGGCTTGTGAAGACTTGGATTATGCCAGGTGAGCAGCATGAAACTTTTTTTTCCTCTGTTGTTTTGTACGTTTTTGCTCATGTCCCTGTTCACACTCCGCTCTAGCTGCATTCTACTGCATGTAGTACACTGACTGTCGGCAAGTACGGTACCTCATACAACCCCACATCAAAAAATCCAAACTATCCCTTTAACAAATGTAGGCTCAATAAACAGCTCCGAAAGCGATCTTGAATTAGCTGAACTTCCCCCATGAGCCACGCACTCAGTATCCGTCTCTGAATCAACAGAGAAGTTTAAGGCTTCCCTAACAGCAATCGAAATGTGATGTTCTGGTCACACTGCAGTGGCTATGATCCAATGTTCTTAATGAAGTGTAAGTGTAGAGAGGCCATCGTGCACTTCATCTCATCTACAGCGAGTGTGAGACGGGCCGGCTGTACTCTCTTACCTCCTTCTCTGGCTGTCCTGTGAGCATAAGGCTTGGCTTATCAAGCCTATCAGAACGCACCAGAGCAGCAGCAGCCAGACCATCCTCCAATCAGTGGCTGACTTAATGAGAGGCACACAGCCCATGGACCAATCAAAACACAGCCACCAGGGACACAGCAGCAGCCAGGCATTCAGAGAGTAGTAGTAATTATAGTTCACTATCTGCCAATCAAAGAGGAACAGAATGAAAGAGTGGTGAAAGAGGGGGAAGGAAAAAGAGCTTTTTAAATCAGAATCAAAGTCAGTCATTGTGGTTAAAAAGGATTGGCTTGTGCTGTAGGGGAAAAGATAGTATTAGATGTTAGAATCTAAAACTATAAACAAACAAAAGACATTTCATTCAAGTCTATTATCGTATAGTGCATCTATATTTTCAAGAACAAAGAAAGATCATTTCAGATAAATGATCTACAGCTGCAGTGTATAATCAAATGTTGCAGCACAAGGTGAAATAAACTCCACATTCAGCGTACTCACTCTCAGAAAGATATTTTCTGCGAAAGAGGCAGGGTTGTCTACTTCAGTGAATGCCGGTGGTCCTGTCCCCATAATCCTCCAGCGTGCGTAAAGCATTGAGGCTCCTCCCAGAGCCAAAAGAGCCAATCGGGTGAGCAGTCCTGTTCGCAACAGCTCACTTACCTGTCACAAAACAAAACCACTGTTCACTGTACGACAATATTTGTCTGTGCTAGTTAATTAGTGGCACTGGCAAGTGGTACCGTTTCATATACATACATACATATCTATATCTATATATATACACACACACAAGTTGTACAGCAATTTATTAATATTGTTTTATATAAACAATGTATAGCATGTGATGTGATGTTAAAGTGCTATAAATCATACAAGACTGTACATAACTGAAAAAACAGAGTAGGATGAGGTTATGATAGAACAGAGTAGGATGGGGGAGGTTGTATGATAGAACAGAGTTGGATGGGGGAGGTTGTATGATAGAACAGAGTTGGATGGGGGAGGTTGATAGAACAGAGTAGGATGTGGGAGGTTGATAGAACAGAGTAGGATGGGGGAGGTTGTATGATAGAACAGAGTAGGATGGGGGAGGTTGTATGATAGAACAGTTGGATGGGGGAGGTTCTATGATAGAACAGAGTTGGATGGGGGAGGTTGATAGAACAGAGTAGGATGGGGGAGGTTGTATGATAGAACAGAGTAGGATGGGGGAGGTTGTATGATAGAACAGAGTAGGATGTGGGAGGTTGACAGAACAGAGTAGGATGGAGGAGGTTGATAGAACAGAGTAGGATGGGGGAGGTTGTATGATAGAACAGAGTAGGATGTGGGAGGTTGTATGATAGAACAGAGTTGGATGGGGAGGTTGATAGAACAGAGTAGGATGGGGGAGGTTGATAGAACAGAGTAGGATGGGGGAGGTTGTATGATAGAACAGAGTAGGATGGGGGAGGTTGATAGAACAGAGTAGGATGGGGGAGGTTGTATGATAGAACAGAGTAGGGGTGGGACAAAATATCGATACTCACGGTATCGCGATATTTCCACTTGCGATACGTTATCGATACACTGGCACCAAGTATCGATATGTTTATTTAATTATTATTATTATTTTTTAATAAACAGGCTAAAATATTATGCTGTGTGTGGTAGTTCAAACATAGTTTCAAGTTGACGTTTATTTATGTTTGTAGTTGAAACAAAAACATAAATACTGTAGGCTACATGAATGGAAATGTTTGATCATTAATATCTACTTTTAGAAATTATATAGGTAGGTAGGTTATATAGGTTTTCTTGTTTTAATAATAATAATAAAAAGACTTAATGTGTAACTTTTCCTCCGTGGTATCGAAAATGGTATGAGTGAGTGAGTGAACTCTGAGAGAGTTCATGTCAATTCTGCTAATAAATACATAATACCTGCTTCTTGCCTTTTAGGGGTATTTTTTTCTCTTCAGTTACACAGGTATCGTGATGTATCGTCTTCCAATATATCGATTATCGCAGTATCGCTGTATCGTGATAATATCGTTATCGAGGGCCAAGTATCGTGACGATATCGTATCGTGAGCTACTCAGCGATTCCCACCCCTAGAACAGAGTAGGATGGGGGAGGTTGTATGATAGAACAGAGTAGGATGTGGGAGGTTGATAGAACAGAATAGGATGGAGCAGGTTGATAGAAGAGAGTAGGATGTATACATTTCAACTCACATCTATTTGTTTCTTCCTCAGGAGTAACCTCTGGCTGAGCTCATACACATTAACATTACAGATCAGGAGGACATCAAAGGCTGCATTCACACCCTGAGAAAAAATACACACAGAGGGAGGAGAAACACCACTGAAAATGTATATGGGTCAGCAACACTGTATCAAATAATCTATAGTTCCTATCGTACATGCAAAAAACACCAGACTTAAGTTCCAAAGGGTGGATTATATGAAGCAGCATGTGTTGATGAAGCTTCTAAATGTAGAGGAGTACTGATCAAGGATCACTGGTCATGTCTCAGGTCCATATACATTTCATGACGACTTGAGGTGACAAACTGACTTCAGCTCAGCTGCATGTGGGCTTGGATCATGTTCTGCTAATGGTCGTACCAAGACTGTGATGCCTTGTTCTTTACAGAGCATGGCTGCAGCACACAGCAAGAGGCTGACCGCAATCCACTGGACAGAAAACCTCTCATCTCTGTCACTGCCTGAAGAAACAAGAGAAACAGACTGTTTACATGTACAGTAAGTGATCAAATGACAGTGGGTAAATAATACCAAGTGAGGGAAGGGAACATTAGAATGTTCGATGCTGGCGCTACATTTGTAGGTGCTTATTGGCTGTACTCTGCCAGTATAATACTCATACTGTATAGCGTAGAGACAAAGAGTGACGCTTGCGTCAGATACCCACCTCCCTGGAAGGCTTTGCAATAGGCGAGGAAGGAGAGCTGGAAGAACAGGGCACACAAAAGGTCCGCTCGACCCACTACACCAGCCACCTTACAGGGAGAGACATGGAGAGGTGGGGAATGAGACAATGAGAGAAAAGTGAGTGAGATAGAGAGAAGAGATAAACAAGCAGAAGAAAGAAAGAAAGAAAGAAAGAAAATCACTATCATCACATGCATCATGTTGTATCGTATATCACATTCTGTATTCTTTTCTGCATAATATAGCCTGTTACTACTGGATGCTTATAGAGAGAATCTGTCATTACCTGCGTGGCCCATACATAACCAAGATAAACAATGCCTTTGTTGTCACTCTCGGCGCAGTATGCTGTGAGGTACAGCCGTTCAGTTAGTTAGATTGGCAAATGAATTGGACTAAACGGTACAGCCGTTCAAGTCACCAAAAACACATTGTAGCAGTGCCAAAAATCTCTATGTACATGTTGTCACTCGTGTACTCACCACGAGATGAAATAATGATCCATGAAACGGTCATCTTCAAAGAAAATCCACACAGGACCGAGATCTAACAAAGATTAACCAAACTAAAAGCAAGAGTAACTCAGTTACTTCCTCGTTTGCCATGAGGCGAGGTAAACAGCTTACAGCGCATGCGCTGTGTACAGCACCTCATGGCAAACGAGGAAGTAACTGCGGTTATACTCTGTTAGTTCGGTTACTCTTGGTTTGTACGTTTGTTTGAGGCGCTGTGTCAAATCACTGCGCCTGGCGGCCATGTTTGGAATGTAGTTCCAGCTATCTATTTACCTTAAAAAAATACAGTTTCTCAGCTTTTTGGATTAACATTTGATCTCGTGGTGAGTACACGAGTGACAACATGTACATTTTTTTGGGGTGGTTAGAATGTGTTTTTGGTTACTTGGAACGGCTGTACCGTTTACTCCAATTCATTTGCCAATCTACCTAACTGAATGGCTGTATCTCACAGCATACTGCACCGAGAGTGACAACAAAGGCATTGTTTATTTTGGTTATGTATGGGCGATATGGCAAATAGGAATAGAATCTCCCAAAAAGTTGGCGTATCCCTTTAAGACCAGTTAATGGGAGACAGCTTGTCCAGCGGTGTCCCCAATTTAGAAAAAGCTGATTTTTAGGGCTGGGTTAAGGTTAGGGTTAGGTTACGGTTAGGGTAAGCCGGGTTATGCAAGTTGTGGTTTAACCATGGTTATTGTAAGTCTCCAGAGGGAATGAATGTAAGTCTATGTAATGTTCAGAAAAGTGATCATGATTTGATCTGATATGTGTGTTCCATACAGTGTGTGGGTATGGTATGGTTGGGATCCTGGGGCTGCCTGCTTTGATACATACATACATACATACATACAGTCTGCCTGCCTCCCACCCCCCAGGTCTCCACCAGCCCCCTCACCCGGCATGATTAAAGAGAACAGAGAGGGGGGGGCCGCTGCCTTCCAGCCAGGCTCTACAGCCAACACACATACAGTATGCCAGCAGGCCAATAAGCATAATAGCCAGGCCATGCTACCGCCACACACACAGACCGTAACCCTGCACTCCCAGCTGTGACAGCGCTTTTGTTCTTGGCATGGATTTACTCCATATAATATCAAAACCTCTGGAATAGCATGTCAAGATTCCATGATATACTGCTGTGTAGGGAAGCCATGTTGTTAATAAAGGTGATCGGTGCGCCTCTCGACTTACACTTTCTGTGTGGACCGGGTGTGCGGCAAAGAAGAGGGCAGCCAGGAGAGAGGCCTTGGGAGCGTGGTTCAGTATCCTGCCCTTCTCATCATAGGCCAGGCCGCCGATCAATATAGTAAAAATGTCAATCATCAGAGCTGATATGACAGCATGGAGGACAATGTTCAGCACGTGGAAGCCAACAGGGTGCAGGCCTCCTGCCAAGAGGTAGTTCAGCCTGGATCACCCAGAGAGGGAAATGAATGAGATACAGCAAAGTACAGACATGCTGGTGGGGTGGAGGTTATGATGGGATGGAAGGAGATTATGAATTTGAGTGTCACGCCGCTACAGGTGTGTGTGTGTGTGTGTGTGTGTGTGTGTGTGTGTGTGTGTGTGTGTGTGTGTGTGCGCGCACGCGCATCTGCCTGTTCATGTTGTATTTGTAGGTCCAGTAGGTGGTCATCAATAACTCACTGAAGGGTAGGTCCTGTTAGCATTCACAGGAGTGTGAGTTCATATGGGTGTGACTTGTATGATGGGCAGTCTGCAATTGCAGATCGGTGACAGTTTATTTTTATAAAGCGGATAGTTCCGGTCCTTGATGATGATTGGCTGAGCCACTTTCGAAGCAGTTGTAAAATACTCTATAAACACACACCTGTGACCGCATCACACAATACTGCGCCATGTTACCTAGCTACATTAGCTAAGCCCGCTGCCTGCTGGCTGTAACATTAGTCAGCCTCAAAACGCCACTGAGTGACCAAAACATTAGCTTGTTAACCATTTTGAGTCACTCTCTTCCTATGGGGCCATCAGCTTTCAAATCCGTTGCAGCTAACCTACGGAGGAAATATTGTTTCTGGCGTAACTTGTGCCGTTTTTCCGGGTGTATCTCCTTTGTGTATATAGCACAGAATCAGATGATGTGCGACTATATAGCAGACGCTCATAGAACGTTGAAATGACTGGAGAGGGGCTACATTGATTGGCGTAAGAACAGTTATTTGTTATCAATATTGCATTTTTTGTTGTTGCTCAAACCTTACCAGGTAGGCTATACTTAACCGTTTTACAAAAGCAGTAAGCCGCGCGAGGCTGTGATTTACAGTGACACCCCTTAGCTGTTGTAAAATCACTGTAACCATGGCCTCTTGGGGCTTATTACTTAAGTATACACTACGCAGTGTATGTGAAGAAGACAAATAAAGTATATATTATCTTATACAGTGAGTGATAACCCATACCTAAATGTAAGGACAGTGAGAGGTCGGTAGGATTTGTGACTAGAGTTGCTACTCAGGTTGCTTCCCCAGAAGTCATTGCTCCAGATGTTGTTAATGGGTGTTGCTGGTTTCAAGTCCTGGAACACATATAACACAAAATGAGACCACAGCAGCCACTGGTCGGTGCATCAAGCTAGATGTTTAGGGGCTCTTGGGTCACCGCCAAATTGAATTTTATTTTAGAGCTAACAAGTGAGTTGTGTGTGCACGTACAGTGCATATTATAGAATAAAGGAACATTACCTTGTTGTTGACAATTGCTTCAGAATCATCAAACACAAACTCCCCATCATAACTGTTGATGAAACACATGAGTGCCACCAGGGCCACGGTGATCTTGGCCTGGACTGGAGGGAGCTTTGGCAAAGGTATTTGGTGGTCCCAATAAACTTCAGACAATGCCATGATGCACTGGCTCTTTGGTGATTCTGCATCATCATCCAGTGCCTGAATGGGGACAAGATGAGGGTCTGTCAGAAACTGTACTGTTTGACACGTCAGCTTTTCACAAAGGTTCTCCAAATCAACGGGTCTTCCTACAAAATATATCTGGTTAATTTTGAGAGCAGAATCTTTAAACAGGAGGGATTCATACCTTATCTTTTGGAAGAGACATTGTGAGAGGTCATTTTCAGCATGACGACTCCCATGTTAGCTTCTTTGCAAGCTGGCTACGTTAATACTAACGTTATAGCAAAGCTAACGTTACACGTTATCTAACTGAATGCTATCGAGCCAACAAACGTTCGCATTGCAGTTTTGTGATGAGATGAAATGATACCGCTAATATCGCTAAGGATGAAGTACGTGGAGGCGTGAAGGTTAACGTTACCATACCAATTAGCAAGCTAGGTATAGCTAAGCAGAGTCTCGTTAGCGGATGCTATCCCGGGTAGCCGCACGGTGTTATATTGACTATTTATAAACGTGGTGTTGGGAAATCAACTCCAAATGTTGTAAAATCCATAAACCGGGCCAGGCGAAGTGTAGACCGACAACTCACGGTTGTAAACAAATATACACGCTCAATTACTTCCTGAATTTCACGCGTCACTGTCACGTGATCATTTTCAGCCAATGCTTGAAGTGATGCCAAGCGCTAATCGTGATAGAGGTTCATGACAAATAGACAGAACTCAGAAGGGACTTTTCATTCAAACACACTACACTAGGCTGCCCTCGACTGGAGTGGATTTGATCAAGGTCTGGACGGTCTGGACTCAGGCACCTGAGATAGTAACAGGCAGCTGCTGGTATTTCGACCCACATGTAGGTAGAGGTCATTTTTCGCAGATTCTGCGCTTTCGTAATCTATAAAAAACTAGATTGTAAACTTTCAAATGATGTGTCAGTGTGACACAGTGTAATCTGAAAAATAATGAAGGAAGATTATGCGTATTTGAATGTTCACACTCCTAAAAGACACATTCAGAGATAACGACCCTCAAAGTTGGAGAAGCTTTTCACACTTTAGGCAGCCAGGTAAGGGGGGACGGCACAACAACTTTTATTTAACAAGATACACTTATTTACTGATTCTAAAACGGCTGCATTTTTATGTGGAATGGATAGTTCAAACCCTTGTGTATTAATGAAAAAACGAAAACACTTTTTTTAAAGAAACTATTTTCTAATTTTCTGGTAATTATAATTGGCCTACATGTGGTACCTTCCTCGACCTCTGGGGTGTGTCACGGCCAGGTTGACTTTAGCCTAAACTGCTGGATGGTTGATAAAATGGTAGAGGTGGGGCAATTTGAACTAACCTGACGCTGCCAGATGGACGGTATAGCTCCACATACATCGAGAGAATCTCTTTTGATCTCGCGAGGTTATCCATCTTGCAAGCAAGGTTAAATTTGAACCACAAGGCCCGGGAAGTTGAGTCGTGATGTTAACTCAGCCTGAAAAGGACTAGGTAAGGTGTGCCGTGTGAGGTCTCCTGAAGTTTTAATCTTGGGGTTAAGCCTTGGTTCACACCAGGCGCTATGCAGAAGCTGCGCTGAACAGAAGCTGAAGTGTCACGCTAAACCGGTCACACAAGAAGCACTCTTTTCCTCAGTGCCTCGCTTGGCGCTGCCTTCCCCCGCCCACAACTTGCACTGACTTCATGCCTAGTCTGGGCACCTTTCACCCCGCTTTTTGTCATGGGGCGTAAACCACGGAACCAGAATGAACACCGGAAGGCAGTGCGCCAAAAAACGTCTTTGTTGCCGTTAGCTTGACGTCTCTTGCCTCGATTAATTGTCTGATGCAAAGCTTCTGTATTGGCTTAAAAGATGTGAGATTGTGAATCCGCAATGTTTCTAAAATAACTTCTTCAAAAACTTCGTTCGGTACGTCCATCTTTTGTTTTGTTGTTTGCCGTTCCGATACTTGTGTCAAATTGTCAAGTTAACGTAAAAGTTGACGAGCTAGAAATGCTGCCCTTCCTGTCTGGGCGGGCTCTAGGCCGGAACCAGGTAGGGTGACAAAATCAATTGTGAACGGAAGCCAGGCTCTTTCTCGCCGAGAAGAGCCTGGTGACGCGAGGTTACTTCATGCCTGGCAGCTCGAGTGCAGTGCGCAGCATCCTTGAAAAATAGAACAGAAGCCGAAACTATCACTTCAGCATGGCGTGGCGTGTGGCCGGTGTGAACAGTCTCTCCTGTTAACGAGGCCAAAATGAAATTGCCATAGCGCTGCATATAGCTTCTGCGTGGGATTGGCGTATGGTGTGAACAAGGGCTAAGGCAAAGATTAGGTTAATAAAGTCAAGTTTATTTGTATAGCCCTAATTCACAAGCATGTCTCAGAGGGGTTTACAGATCAGAGAATACGTCTAGCTAAGCACTACCAATAAACAGGATTGAACAATCTTATAGGCTATTAGAGAGAGGGAGGGGAGGGGGAGAGAATGTGAGGGGGGGGAGAGGAGAGAGCAGGCAGGAGGAAGGGGGAGACGAGAGAGAGCAGAACAAGGGTATACTGGGGCTGGGCGATACGGTTGAAATCAATATCACGATAATCACAGGGGTCAGTTTCAATACATATCAATGTCACAATATGGTTCATGTAAGCAAAGTGGGCAGCTGTGGCTCAGGAGGTAGAGCAGGTCGTCCACTAATCAGAAGGTTAGTGATTCGATCCCTGGCTCCTCCAGTCCAGTTCCTGAAAGGAATGGCCACCACAGGATGCTTAGCATGGTAAGCTTGATCATAACACTTGACAAAGGTCCAGTGGACCGAAACTTTGTTTAATAAAAGGTGATGCTGAGCAAGATCAGTGTGCGGGATCTTCTTCAAGACTCAAGTCAAGTGATACTTTCCAACGTACTTGCACCAGAGAGAATTGGATGTGCAAATATCTCCTTTAAAAAGCTTGATCATATTGAAAGCATATAGGATATTCAGGTAATGTAGCAACAGACAGAGGTAGGTAGGCTATTATGTTTACTTCTGTGGCCATGACTTGACTTGACCTTAATCTCCATGGGCTACTGCCCATTGGTATCGACCACATCACAAACACATCTCCACTCCTGCCTTTTGCTCGCCGCCCTGATCAGCTCCTCCATTCTCATGCCAGACCACTCCTCGTCCTCTTCGAGGGTGGGCCCTTCTTCTTGTACCTCCAGTCATGCTATGTTGCTGTCTTTTATTTATGAGTCGATGGTCGTCCATGCAACAAATGTAGGCCTACCCAAAGAGAGCTATCTTCCTCCTCATCAAGATCTACTTTCAGGTTTCACTCTGCTTCTCACTTCTGTGTTTGGTGCCCCCTGATGTTTAACATACTCCGGTAGCATCTCAACTCATCTCGATCTGTGGCCAAATTGGAATTTAATACCTCTCACTATGTTGGCTTTTTGAACGAATTAACAAGTTCTCTTACAATAGATTGTAATCATAATATGATGAATTTCATGAGAGAGAAGAGAGAGAGAGAGAGAGAGAGATAATTTCAAGCTCATCCTTAGATTTAATTATTATTTAATGGATAAGGAAACTGATGAACAAGCTCTTCCTCTAATGCTGGAGGATATGAATCCTGTGCTTTAGCCATCTTTGATCATGCATTGGCATGTCTTGAACACACGTATGTGTGTGTGTGTGTGTGTGTGTGTGTGTGTGTGCGCACGCACGCGTGTCTGTGTTTGTGTGCGTGCATGTGTGTGTCTGTGTGTGTGACTGGGTGGGTGGTGGTGGGTGTGTGTGTTTGTGCATGTGTGTCTGTGTGTGACTGACTGCGTGGGTGGGTGGTGGGTGTGTGTGTTTGTGCATGTGTGTGTCTGTGTGTGTGACTGCGTGGGTGGGTGGGTGGTGTGTGTGTGTGTGTGTGTGCGTGTGTCTGTGTGTGTGACTGTGTGGGTGGGTGGTGCGTGTGTGTGTGTGTGTGTGTGTGTGTGTGTGTGCGTGCGCACATGGCCATGTCATTTTTCATGTGCATGCATGCATAGAGTACTGCACACGTGCATATGTGCATTAAAACGTGTTAATAGAAAGAAGAGTGTGCAGAGGTGACCTCTAGGTGGCGAGTTTGTGGAGAGGCCCATGGCCGGCCATGGGATTTTGTGCTCCATTTCACCTGTCATTGCTTGGGGAAGACAAGGAATCTCCCTAATGGCCAGAGCCGGGGCCCAGGGCGATGAGAGAGGGGGGGAAAGATCATCAAGGGCACATTCTCAGCCATTTAAAACAGCCTCAAGGTTGGCTAGAGAAGCAGACACTCATTCAGCAAGAAAGCACAACTCATTAAGGCCATGCTTCAAAACATCACTGCGTAGTAAAAAAAAAAAAAAAAAATCTTTTACGGGTGCTGCCAGTGTTGGTGAGACTCCATACCAGGTTTGGAAAAAGCAAAGACAACTAACTTACCTCCACTGCCAGTATTTCCTCATCTAAAAAGATTCAGTTCAGTTCAGAGCTTGAATCATTCATTTTCCCAATCTGGTCTTTTCAAAGCTCTCAGCAGAATTGTTCATGTCTTCTTACTGAGTAGGAACAACATGAACCATTTAGTAGCCCCCAAATCACCTAATTACCCCCCATGCAAAATGCATGAAGTATGGATTTCATATGTCCTTGTTCTTCTCCCATGTCAGTCAGTCAGAATCCATGTTATTAGCATCACTTCCAGTGGGGCGGGGTGAAGGAGATAATGAGGGAGGATGTCCCAGGATCTCCAAAAGAAGGTCTAGTGGCCCAAATGCAGGGTGACAGGGACAGTGGAGGCCCTGTCATGGAGGGGCCGATGTCTTGTGATCACGCTGAATGTGACAGACATTGATTGTGTGCAGCCTGACAGTACATGGAATGACAGTGGAAAGGAAAGGTCAGGGTCAAATGGCGTGAAAGTGAAGAAATGGCTCAGTATCACGCAATGTGGAGAATGTACATTTAGCCTCCTCCAATCACAGACATTGCAGTGAATTTGTTCAATAGACTCTTTTCACGGGGCCCATTTTGTGTCAAAAAGGCAGAATAAACACAGGTGCAAGCAAAACACTAATGAGGGTTTCCAAATTCCAATCATGGAAGTTTGACACCCTCATTAGTGTTTTGCTTGCACCCTGCCTTTTCGACACAAAATGGCCCCCGTGATAAGGGTCTATTGCAGTGGTTGATAGACAATGATTCTCTGAACTTTTATATTGTTGTTAATTAAGTGAAGGTTTTCTAATCAGGACGTTTATTTTTTATTACATTCTTGGTAGCGGACTATTTCACGTTTTAGACATCCTCTGAATAATTATCAGATAGAAACTGTGCTGCAGGAAAAAAAACACTAAATCATCTTTCACTTTCATTGCCCTTGAGTTTGAGCTGCAGTTTGCTTATTTGCATAAAGTTTCGCCTCTGATAGGGGGCGGGGCTGCGGGTGACATTCCTGTACACCTGGTATATGATGTGTCACAGGTTCCCAAGGGTGCTCTGTTGGAAGAGGGCCATGGTGAGAGTCAAACAGAATATCCCTGCCCTGGAGCACACAGAGCCAGTCACGAGCCAGTCTAGACTGCTACGATCTGCCCAATGACAACGAGGAGCCGGACCTCTGCTGCTATGGAGACCGCTGTGATGGCAAGCCACAAGGTCAGTGAAACATGGCCAGTCCTGGCTCACAGTTTAAACACAGAAAACAGAGGGAACTAGAAGTGAGTCAGCTCGGAACCCTAGACCCTGACCCACCAACATCCCCCTAGCCACTCCCCCTAACCATCCCTCGAATCCCGACTCTCTACGACCTTCCTATACTTAGCCACGGCCCCTTTTCCCTAGCCCCGCCCCCTTCCTTGACCCAAATCAGATCAGAGCCCGTGCCAAAATTGAACAGGTTCTTCCTTGGCCCATGCACCCCCTCCCACCAATTTTGATCCAGCTAACTGGACAGACAATGGACAATGGACAGACAAACGGCACTGAAAACATAACCTTGGCGGAGGTGACAGGCAGAATTCTTATTTCTTTAATTGCTTACTTCCCTTGTTCTAAAGTGATTGGGTGGTGTTTCAGAGACTTTCTGTGGGTTTACAGTGGGCATCTGTTCCAAACCACTCTACAGTAGCTGGGAAGATCAAAACGTCTTCTTAACATTTCTGGGTCCTTATCAATTCTTAGATGTGCCTTTGTTCTAGAGACAAGAATCATTCCCTTTCAGACTATTTACAACATCCACCCATTCAAGTCGCTGGACTCCATGGTGTTCTTGGAGAGCGTTCCTATTTTTGTCCGGGTGACAGAAATGGAACGGTTCACACCTACAACGAAGGTGAGCAAGATATAATCGACTGTAAACCAGATACTGAATCATCGTTTGTCACATGCCCCATCTGAACCTCCTTAAAAGCCCCTCTGCGTTTGTTTTTTCCCATGAAGTTGTAAGTCTCGTGTTTTCTGATCAAAAGTTTCATAATATCACAATCACCAAAGCTTTGCGCGAATAAAGACAGTATTGCATCGCCGTCGTTTCACCTGTTTCATCTCTTGGAAAGTTCTTGTAAGGCAGTATTGACACACTGAAGCTGATCTGTCTCCTTTTGAAATCCTCACCTCAAAGGTGCTGGATCCCAATCTCGACACGATTGAGCTGAGCCACGGGGACTTCACGTGGAAAATCAAACGCCGTTTTAAGCACTTCCAAGCTCTTCATCAGGAGCTGCTGAAGTTCAAGGCTCGTCTAAAGCTCCCCCTGCCACCCCGCATGTACAGTAAGAACTGCTAATTTACTCACCCTTTGTCACTCACTTCAACACACACATACACACACACACACAAGTGCAGTACTCCGAGTGCAGTAACTCGGGGCCTGCTGTATATCAGTGCAGTAACTCGGGGCCTGCTGTACATCAGTGCAGTAACTCAGGGCCTGCTGTATATCAGTGCAGTAACTCGGGGCCTGCTGTATATCAGTGCAGTAACTTGGGGCCTGCTGTATATCAGTGCAGTAACTCGGGGCCTGCTGTATATCAGTGCAGTAACTCGGGGCCTGCTGTATATCAGTGCAGTAACTCGGGGCCTGCTGTATATCAGTGCAGTAATTCAGGGCCTGCTGTATATCAGTGCAGTAACTCGGGGCCTGCTGTTTGTGAATAACACTCTTATGCACTTCTCTTCAGTGGAGGTAGAAACGGCTTGACTCTGTGTGTGACAGATGCAGCTGGAGGACTACCTGACAAGCATCCTGAAGAGAACCATGTAGGATCCACCCAGTGACGGTGAGCATGGCTACTCACAGTCAAAGCCTTGTCTTGTAAGAGAATGACATCAATACAGTCATCCCCGTCGCAGGTGAGCCATTCTACACTCTAATTAGGCCTGAAAGCTAACGGTAATTTCATCCTTGTCAGAGTTCTATGGCCGGCATGAGGAGAGTCGCTTTCACAGAGGACGCTGATGGAGAATGGCTTGCATTAATGAGGGGAAACACAGCAGGCAGGAGCAAAGAAACGATCACTTAAAGCGCCAAGATGGCCGCTAATATCCATTACCTACAGAATAAAAGTGATGAGATGACACATTATAATAACGATGTATAAGTGCACCGTAAGCATCTTAAGACAAAGTCAATTTGTTCTTAGAGAATATGTGCAACATAAGTGAAGTATTATTTTCTGAAACAACTCGATTAGGCTGCCGAATGTGTCAGGGGTCATTTCTGGAACTCCATACTTTTCTGAGACTGAAAAAGAGATTTGTCATTGCACTTTCATTGCATTGCTCATTCAAGTACTTCATTACTATCAGGAAACCATTTGACGTTTTTATTTCAATTTATTTCACATGTCTGTCTATCATCGGGTCTGCATGTTTCAGCTGGAATACATTTCCAGTGTGCTGTTAATGTTGGTCTAAAAGGTAAGAGGTAGCGTGATTACACAGTTTTTCTTCACATTATTCTGTAGCAAAGTAAATATGTATAAAAGCTACATCAAATATGTCTCCCATGTTATCGATTGCCTCTGTCATCCCTTGTATCTGGGTTGTGACAAATTCAGTTTTCTGTACACTGAATCCCTATCCCTCCAGAGAGACTCAGGTGTGTGTGTGTGTGTGTGTGTGTGTGTGTGTGTGTGTGTGTGTGTGTGTGTGCTTGTTTCAGATGGCTGGTGGTGAAGGACTCTTGTGAAGGACTCTTGTTCTCTACATGAGGTGATGGTCTGTGATAAGGCCTTCCACATCAAGATGGCACCCAGGAGACCGGCGTCCGCCACGGAGTCACCGTCGACAACCCCTGCAGGCAGGCCTCTGTTCTTTTCATATTTACATTTTTGCTTTGATGGCATGCCCACACATTTGTGCTGACTGCACTTCTACGCAGATTGTGAGTGTGGCTTGAACCCTATCGTCACATACAAGCCACCAATGCCACATCCACGCTGCATGTGTCCTCAGGGGCACAGCATGTTATTTTCATCAGGATCCACTGATGAAGGGGTGCAGAAACAGTATCGTAAATTATCGCTGTCCTTACAGTGTCTCCTCTTAGGATGCTGACCATCAAGTGCTCCACCTACCGCCAGGCCCACTGGTGGGGCCACTCTTCCTGAGGCGAGAACCACCATGGATCCTTCGCAGGGGTGAAGGTCAGTCAGTGTGCTGCACTATAAGGAAGTGGAGGTCATCATGGGCTTCAACAGCGACCACACCAAGAGAACATACTCATGGGTCTGCACTCCAACATCAAGGTGCGGATGTGAAGAATGCTTCCAATCAATCTTTCCAGCTGTGCTGATAATTTTCATAAATCACAAGCGAACTATAGCCATGCTTTTTTATTAAAGGAAAATTCAGTTTTTTTACACCCGGACCTTATTTCCAGCTTAAAATATGATGTTTTACTCACCCAGATAACTTTCGTTTCATTCGGCTCCCCACAGAAGATATTCAGCTCCAAGTAGAGTCCTGGAACAGGCTATGATGGGCGAAAACGGGGCATGCATAATGCACTCTGTAAACAACATATTTTCTATAGGCCTAATGCCGCAGTTTATTATGGTTGTTCTATAATATAGAGAGCATGAATTAGCTATGTAACAAACCTCTGTGCTGGCGACAGCAAGCTCTGTTTGCTGTCCGAGTGTCTGTCACATTGATAACAGCTCCTCACCCTCCCACTCCATGTGTAATCCATACATTATTCCAGACCGGCTCAAATAAATACATTGAATACATTGAATTCATCGTCCATAATCTCGAGATCAGATATCACAGCCAGCGGTGTCTAGCATGCTACAGATCTACTGCTCTGGGCTCTGAAATCTGCCTTGCAGGGCAGTTTCATTTCAAGCTCAGAGCAGTTGATCTACACTGCTCTGAGCTCGATCTGTAGATAGTGATACTGTCTTAGTGATAACAGTCATAAACATTCATAAAGCCTCCATAAAGCCTGTCATGTCATGTTATGACAGTGTCATCACTGTCATGTCAGTCTTATGCACACCCAGAATAATTATTATGACTGTACCACTGACGTACCAATAATCACAGAGTCTATTCCCACATGGGTTATTATTATCAAAACTACAATAGCCAGAATAATACCTCTAATAGCACTAGTCCAGTCAATGGACATAAGAATTGCCACAGTGCTTAAGCATTCAGCTCCGGCGTCAGCAGTCCTCCCCAGACAGTGACGGAGAAAAAGTCCTGTCTGTTTCCATCAGCTTTCCCCGGCGCCTCCACAGGTGTCTGCGGCCCTGCCTCCTCGAGTGACGCAGCCATCATAACACATCACAGCACCGGGTGGCAGAGTGGCAGCGCCCAGCCTGTGCCAGCTACTACAGTACAGGCCCCTGGGATGGATACTTAGATCATGTGCTGGATGCCACGGGTGGCTCTCTTACGGGATGGGAGAACACTTTGTCCGCATTTGGACCCCCACCAGCTTCTGTAGCGGAGGGGCTGGGGCTTACACTAAGAGAACCAAGCGGTTGGATGGATGGAGTGGCCAGAGGCAGATTGAAAGGGGGAGGGGGGGGGGGGGTGGTTAGGGATGTGCTAGACCTGGCAGTGGTTCGGTTGATTTGTTCTGTAGTCCCTGCTGCTGCCTTCTCTCTGGTGTTGCTCACGAAAGCGTTCCGCCAAAGACGCTCTCGTCGCCATGGCACCCCAGGCCCTGACATGATTGACACCTTGTCACATTCTCTTATGACAGCGCTGCGGAGAAGAGTGTGCCGAGAAGAACTGAGACTGGGAAGTGGCTGGGGACACACATTCAGACAAAGACGCAGACAAATACACACATATATTTATACACACACACACACACACACCCACACACACAGGAGCTCCAACACATACCAGCTGGGTGATGGAAGCGTAATTATCGGCCCTGTGTGTGTGTGTGTGTGTGTGTTCTCGCACATCCTTGCTGTAGAGGTGGAAGTCTCTAAACACTGGGGTAGGTGCACAGAGGGGCACAGATGTTTCGCACATCATCGTGTATACAGTACGTACATCCTGCTCCAGAGACCTGCTATTTGAACCATCAGGGTAAATAGAACCAGTCCATTTCTTTCTCTATGGACTGAGGATATAGCCCTAGGCCTGTATCTGTGTCATTTTGATCATCTCTATACCCAAAGGATAGTCTGTGGTGACATACAGTAGGGACATCTGTGGATCATGTACTGAAGAATGGTAAACCAGCCAAGAACCAGCCTTAAAATTAAAGTCAACCCAAGAGAGTTAAATGTGCATCTCATTTTGTTCTCAAAGTTAAGATGATGTGGGCCTCAGTGAAAGCAAGGACATCGGTTACATCCCTCTCTTGTTAGGGATTGTATAGATATATGCAAAATGGATGCTTGTTACGCCGCTCTTCCTCTCATGAGACCTTCAATCATATTCATTATATTCAAGTGAGCTGAACCAAGACGTAAGGCATACATTGGTACCAAGCATGTCATGCTAGTTTGTCGGGAAGAGGGGGAAAATAACGCTCCAAACGTAGGCTACATTTTGGTGAGGGAAAAACGATTTCAAAGGGTTCTGTTGACTTCTCACTTCAAGAGATCTGAATGAAAATGGGTTCGATGGGTACCCACGAGATAAAGCAGCATTTATCACAGCCTAAATAGCATTAATAGCTTGTGGATGGATTTTCTTTTTCATTTGTTGCTCATCAGTTTGTCTCAACAAATGTGTTGTGCATGCAAATACTTATGATGAGTTAGGGGCAAGAAAATCTTTGCAATCGGGCATTTGGGCATTTTGCCTGCATTTTTGAATGTGGATGGATTATTAATTTGCCGTATGGCCAATTTCACATGCTCTGTTAAAGGAGAATTTCGTTTTTTTACACCACGGTCCTTATTTCCAGCTTAAAATATGATCTTTTACTCACCCAAATAACTTTGGTTTCATTCGGATGTCCACAGAACATTTTGAGCTCGGAGTAGCATCCTCAAACAGGCTATAACGGGCGCAAATGGGGCAAGGTGCATGTGCTCTGTAAATAACACATTTTCTGTCACATTGCGGTTCATTATGGCAGTATCTATATGCCAAGCTAGGCTGCTAAGCTAACAACAACATACTGGAACAGACGAGTCAACTCTGACCTGCCCCAGATGTGCTTCAGAAGAAGCAGTGAGAAGCGCTTCTGTTAGAGAAACCACAGAAGAAGAACATAAGCACTGTAAGCCCATCCGGGGCAGGTCAGAGTTGACTCGTCTGTTAAGCTGCGTTCACACCGACCTATTAAAGTTTTTCGCTGGCATCGAGTTTACATACAAAGTCAATGCAAACGAGCGATTGAGCGTATATCCGCCCGGGAGAAAAATCGCTGGGCGTCCGAGCGGCAGAGACAGAGCGATAGGGAGAAAATACGCTCGTCGTCCCAGATGAAATATCCCAACTCGAGCGAAAATACGCTGGCATCAGTCGCTCGCTGTTCAACGCTGATTGGCTGCTGTGTGAGAGCGAGTCAAGGATCACACTGGCTTGGAACAAACCTCTGGTTTATTGTGTGGCAACAAACCGCATTGACAGGCTGACAGCTGACATGAAGCGAAGTCTGTACTACCGGTATGGAGCTCGCATTAGGAGCATGCTGATAGGCTTAGCTTGTAAACATCTACGGTGGCTCGTAGTGGACAAACATCATGACATTGCATAACGTTATAGCCCCCACATGTCCGTCAATTCGTGTGCCTGTTGATGAGCGATTTAAACAGAGTGACAGAGCGATTCCAAAGGGTTGAATCAATCGACAGAGCGAAAAATAAATATCTCGGTGTGAACACAGCTTTACAGTATGTTGTTGTTAGCTTAGCAGCCTAGTTTGGCATATAAACTACGATACTACGATACAAGGCCTTAAATCCTCATCGTGTTGCCTAGACACCCTGCCAACAAGCTTTCTAAAAAATGTCTACAGTTGCCTGGCGACCGACATACTGAAGATAATTAATACCTCTCTTCTTACAGGCATTTTTCCAAAATCTCTAAAAACTGCAGTTGTTAAGCCCTTGCTAAAGAAGCGTAGCCTCGACCCCTCTATAATCAGCAATTACAGACCAATATCAAATCTTCCCTTTATTAGCAAAATACTCGAAAAAACTGTCTACCAACAACTCAATACCTTTCTATCCTCCAATGATCTCCTAGATCCCTTCCAATCAGGCTTCCGACCCCATCATAGCACCGAAACTGCGCTTATCAGAGTTATAAATGACATCCGAATGAACACTGATTCAGGTAAAATCTCAATCTTAATGTTACTAGATCTCAGCGCTGCCTTTGATACGGTTGACCACAAAATTCTATTGGACAGACTGGAAAACTGGGTCGGGCTTTCCGGCACGGTCCTAGAGTGGTTCAGATCTTATCTGCAAGACAGGAACTACTTTGTCTCCATTGGCAACTACACATCTGACCAAACCAAAATGACATGTGGGGTACCCCAAGGATCAATTTTAGGTCCTGTCCTGTTTAACCTTTATATGCTCTCTCTGGGCCTAATTATGCAAAAAAACAAAATAGCTTATCATAGCTATGCAGATGACACCCAACTCTACATAGCCCTCTCATCGGATGACTATGCCCCCATAGAGACACTGTGTCAGTGCCTTGCGCAAATTAATGATTGGATGTGCCAGAATTTTCTCCAACTTAATAAAGACAAAACAGAGATAATTGTCTTCGGCAAAAAAGAAGATAGGCTCAAAGTTACTGCTCACCTCGAATCCCTATCTTTGAAGCCAAAGGACCAGGTAAAAAATCTTGGCATTATTATTGACTCTGATCTAAATTTCAACTCCCACATCAAGCTTATAAGAAAATCTGCCTTCTATCATCTAAAAAATATAGCAAGGATTAGAGGCTACATGTCCAAACAAGATCTTGAAAAACTAATTCATGCTTTCATTTCTAGCAGGCTAGACTACTGCAACAGTCTTTTCAATGGTCTTCCCAAAAAAGCTATTAAACAACTACAGCTCATTCAGAATGCTGCTGCTAGAGTTCTAACAAGAACCAAGAAAGCTGAACACATTACACCAGTTCTCAAATCCCTGCATTGGCTGCCAGTAAATCTTAGAATAGACTTTAAAATTCTGCTAATAGTTTACAAATCTCTCAACGGGTCAGGCCCACACTACGGGCCCTATTCTCCCACAAGCCTTCGGCGCTAAAACGGGCCTTAAACGCAAAAAAACGTGCCTTGCGCCTGTTTTGGGACGATATCAATATGGCTTTAGGCTGCCAAATGCGCTTTAGGCCGAATGGGCGTGGCGCAGTCCCAGAATGGGCCAAAGTGGGCGTGTCGGCCTTAAATCTCGGCGTACTGCTATCTTAGCACCTGCCGTAAATTTAGCGCTTTGCGCCTTTGAAAACCAGGCCTATTCAGTGCGCCAGTGCTCTTCTGCTGCCTCTCCCCTGTCACCCTTCTCTGTCTCTCTCTGAAACCAGGCCTATTCAGTGCGCCAGTGCTCTTCTGCCGCTTCTCTGTCACCCTTCTCTCTCTCTCTCTGACTCCCTCGCTCAGACAGACACAACACATAGCAGCACCCAGCTTCCCATAGGAAATAGCAGTTGTAAGTTTACTGCCTGTGAATGTCCCTGTCCCAGCATGCAATTGGGTCCTCCATTTCGCTACTAAATAGCAACCAAATGAGCCGAAATAGATATAAAAGGTAGATCTAAAATAATGTGTAATGGTAAGACAACCTGCAATTGTAGAACATTTCAATATTGGACCAAATAAAACATCGAAATGAAACACCACCCTATGTGAAACATATATGTCCTCTTGAGCCTATATATACCCTGTGTGGATTTAACGTGATTTAGATAAGTGACAGCGGAACGCGCTTCGGAAGCTTCTACTGTCATCTGCTATACTGTGATGTCCGCTCCAATAACTTGGCCCTACTCCACATTTAGTTTTACAATAAAAACACATTTATGCAATGACTTTACATAATGTAGGCTATATTTATGTGCATCATCCTTCCTGCAGCAGGCGAGAGAAAATGATATCTTTCTGGACAAACTTTCACCAATCTAATAGGCTATATTTTTCTAGCTGATGCGTTTAGAACATTATTTTCACTTTGATCTTGCTATAGTGTAGCGTATTTACATGCTTGCAGTATTGAAACTGCAGTTAGATTGGTTTGAGAAGCATAATAATATGGAATAATAGCCTATAATGCAGACAGACAGACTGGATGAAGGGAGGGGGGGGCAGAGCGTTTGGCGTTATCAAGTGCGCTGGTCCACGCCCACTGATTTGAGCTGGGCCAGGCGCTCGGCCTAGAAACAGCGCCAATGCAACGATAGGGACCTACATCTCTGAAATGCTTCTACACTATGAACCATCCAGATCCCTGAGATCTTCAGGCACTGGCCTACTAATTGTCCCGAGGACCAAATCAAAACATGGTGAAGCCGCGTTCTCCCACTATGCCTCTCATAACTGGAACAAACTCCCTGAACACATTAGATCTGCCCCTACTCTGCCTATTTTTAAATCCAAGCTAAAGACCTTTATGTTTACTCTTGCTTTTAACTGCTACTAAACTACTGCCTCTCTCGGCCTGTAATTTAAAAAAAAGATTCCTGTACATTTCCAACAAATGGACTGTACATGTAATAATAATACTGAAGAGTGCCTTGTAACTTATTTAACACATTGACTGCCAGCCCTTTTTTTCTTGCTGTAGGTAGCTTCTGCCAAGCCGTTTTTTGAGGATTGTGGCTCATTTTACAAGCGCCGAGGATTATTTTCTGCTTGGAGTTTGTGAACATACAATATCTCAAAAGTACTAATAGAATGTGTACTTTCTCTGTCTAAAAGAGTTAGTTTGTAGAGTTAGTAGTTATGTAAGCATTAGCAGTTGAATACAGCATGGTTTTAGCATTAGAAAAAATATTCAGAGATAAACGGCTTTTTGTGAAATTCGATAGAGCTGTCACTTTAACCATTCATTTTTGGCTCTCTCTCTCTCTCTCTCTCCCTCCCCCTCTCGCTCTCTCTCTCTCTCTCTCTCTCTCCCTTCCCCTCGCTCTCCCTCCCTCTCTCTCTCTCTCTCTCTCTCTCTCCCTCCCTCTCGCTCTCCCTCCCTCTCTCTCTCTCTCCCTCCCTCTCGGGAGGGAGACGCACTAGGTTTAATCCTAGTGAGAGGGGGAGAGGGAGAGAGAGAGAGAGAGAGAGAGAGAGGGAGGGAGGGAGAGAGAGAGAGCGAGAGAGAGAGAGAGAGAGAGAGGGAGAGAGCGAGAGGCAGAGCTGCTTCAACTCCTCCCTCTTCTTGGCTGCCGCGGCCGTCACAGTCTCAGTGCTTTTGCTGCTCTCCTGTGCCTGTCTGCAGGCTGCTGTTTGAGGAAGTCGGCATGGACTCGCTCGCTTCTTGGGAGTTTTGGTTGAGAGAAGCTTTTGCGATTCTGGTCATATTTATGCTGCGTGTTTCAAAGTGTGTTCCACCTGTAATGTATTATGTAAATTTGCAATCCCGCATCGCCAGCAATCAGTGCGAAAACGAGAGCGTTTTCCCCCAACCATTTTCATGAGAATGTAATACTGTAAAATCGCCTCGCCATTTCCTTGAATGGCTTTGCTCCCTTTTTCTTTGATTTCGCTCGTCTGGGGGAGCACTGTCAACACTTAGTGGGTCGGTAAAATAGATTATACACATTCAATACCTCCAATAATTGTACAGGAGACGTAAAAGGGATTGATCAACGCCCCACCGTCAAAAAAAAAAAAACGTTTTTTTTGACGTATCCATACGTCGCTGGCAGTCAAGCGCTGGATTTTTTTTGACGTATGCATACGTCGCTGGCAGTTAACGTGTTAAAACAGAAATAATGTTTCATGTTTGTTAATTTGAGTATATATTTTAACTAAAACTGTCGGCTGTGTTTTTTATGTGTTTTTTATATGTGCATTGCTTTGCTGCTTGTTTTTTCGATTATTTTTTGTAAAGCACCTTGAATTGCCTTGTGTATGAAAGGTGCTATATAAATAAAATTTGACTTGACTTGACTTGATATAGATATGATCTGATGTCAAGATTATGGACGATTCAATTCAATTGCCGCTCGTCTGGAATAAGGCCACATAACAAACAGCAGCGGGAGATAAAGCGGGAGGTGTTATCTGTGATGGACACTCGGACAGCAAACAGCAGGCTGTCGGCAGTCGGGAGCACAAGAGGTTAGTTAGATCGCTAATTCATGTTCTCATAATTATATAACAACCACAATGAACAGAAGATGACAGAAGATGTGTTATTTACAGAGCGCATGCACCTTGCCCCGTTTGCGCCCGTTATAGCCTGTTTGAGGATGCTACTCCGAGCTCAAAATGTTCTGTGGACATCCGAATGAAACCAAAGTTATTTGGGTGAGTAAAAGATCATATTTTAAGCTGGAAATAAGGACCGTGGTGTAAAAAACCGAAATTCTCCTTTAATGAAATCAAAAATATATACAGTAGATAAATACTTTATCTTAGTCTCGTGTGTTGATCAGAGTTGTGATTAAAGGGTTGGGTGGGCCCCCGGAAGATTTTCAGATTTCAAAGTGGGCCAGGGCATTCTTAAGTTTGGGTACCCCTGCCTTAGCCCATACCTGGGGAGAAACAACATTTTTAGGCCAGCCTAGCCTGTAGCCTTTAACCACAGTATCAGTCTCAAAGAGCTTCACTACGGCCATATTATGACACCATACATGAAAACGACACTCCAACCTTAAACCCTCAATGAAAACTACCCATTAGGGGAACATGGTAGAAACCTGTGGAAGCGCATCACAAAGTGTGATCTCCCTCCCAGGACGGTCCCATGTGCAATGGGTGCTGAGAGTGGACAAAACACACACACACACACACACACACACACACACACACACACACACACACACACACACACACACACACACACACACACACACACGATAGCTGCATGTTCCCTGCTCTCTAAGTAGAGCAGGCAGTGGTAACGATAGCTGCATGTTGCCTGCTCTCTAAGTAGAGCAGGCAGTGGTAACGATAGCTGCATGTTCCCTGCTCTCTAAGTAGAGCAGGCAGTGGTAACGATAGCTGCATGTTGCCTGCTCTCTAAGTAGAGCAGGCAGTGGTAACGATAGCTGCATGTTGCCTGCTCTCTAAGTAGAGCAGGCAGTGGTAACGATAGCTGCATGTTCCCTGCTCTCAGAGCAGGCAGTGGTAACGATAGCTGCATGTTGCCTGCTCTCTAAGTAGAGCAGGCAGTGGTAACGATAGCTGCATGTTGCCTGCTCTCTAAGTAGAGCAGGCAGTGGTAACGATAGCTGCATGTTCCCTGCTCTCTAAGTAGAGCAGGCAGTGGTAACGATAGCTGCATGTTGCCTGCTCTCTAAGTAGAGCTGCTAACAATAGCTGCATGTTCCCTGCTCTCTAAGGGGACATTCAGACCAAAAGCGCTTTTTTCAGTCAGAACGCTATGAAAATCATGTTGAGAGCGCTTCCATTGTGCACAAAACACAGGGCACGGAGCGTTTTTTTTGCGCTCTGTTTGTTTTCCCCTGTAGTCGCGTGCAGTACAGATCAGAACACTACGACCACAAGGATGGTAGCCAGCTGGTTTTGTCTATTTGATGTTGTTCACTGTCAACATGAAAGCCAGATTATTGCCAATTCTGGCAGCAGCCGAGGTTGAAAATCCCTTGGGAGGAGAAAAGGTAGGAGGAGTGAAAAAGACGATCAGGGCGCTTTTCCTCTAATGTTCAACTTTTTTCAGCTTTAAAACGCCGACAGCGCTCCTCCAAAAACAACAGACATCACCAGCACTGAAACGCCAGGTGCGTTCATTAAAAGAGGAGCACGTCTAGCGCGTCCTTACATAGAGAATGAATTGCAGAAAGACGCTGGCAGCTCCAAAAAACGCTTTTGGTCTGAATGTCCCCTAAGTAGACCAGTTAGCAGTAAACCCACCGTAAAGAATCAACATCCATTTTAACACGTTGAGTGCCAAGGACGAGATATCTCGTCTTACATAATCCAACCGTTGAGTGCCAAAGACGAGATATCTCGTCTTACATAAACATTTTTTTTTTTTGACGGTGGGACATCAATCAACCCCTTTTACGTCTTCTATACCACTATTGGAGGAAGAGAATGTGTATAATCTATTTTACCGACCACTAAGTGGCGACAGTTCTCTCCAGACAGAGAGAAAGCCACAGCCACGGGTCCGCTGGAGAAAGCCATTCTAATTTTCAAGGAAATAGCTGGGCGAAAACTCTTTCGATTTCACACACACACACACACACACACACACACACACACACACACACACACACGCGCGCGCGCGCGCGCACACACACACACTCGAGTACCTTTGCGCATAAATAAGACCAGAATCGCAAAAGCTTCTTCAAAGCTCTCAGCCGACACCTCAAGAAACGAACGAGCCCGTTCAGTAAGCCAGACTGCCCGAGAGCCGCCAGCAGCAGCAGCAGCAGCAGAGCGGAGTAGGCTGCCTCAAGATTGGAAGAAGGGGATCGCGAAGGAATTTCTCTCCCGTGTCTAACCCCCCCCCCCCTCGCCTCTCCTCTCCTCTTCCCCGCTCCTGCGATTCCCTTCTCTTTTTTTGGGATCAAACTCGCCTGTGACAAAACACTGCAAAGCCACACCTACGGAGGGAGGAGTTTGGAGACACACACACACACACACACACACACACACACACACACACACACACACACACACACAAAAAACAGTATACAGACTTGCCCAAGGGCACCCATAATCACAGGCACGTGAGGTGGTTCTAAAAATCCATTTATCTCAAAACTGTCTGAAAATCTCTGAAACCATGCTGTACTCAACGGCTAATATCTACATAACTACTAACTCTACAAACGAACTCTTTTAGACAGAGAAAGCACACATTCTATTAGTTCTTTTTAGATGATTGGTGTTCACGAAGTCTTAACAGAAAAGAATCCTCGGCTCTTGTAAAATGAGCCAGAATCCTCAAAAAAAAACCTGGCACAACTTACCTACAGCATTGAAAAAACGGCTGGCACTCAATGTGTTAATAGCCACAGTAAGTAATCAGATTACAAACGAGGAATTTGACTCAAGTATGCAGCACAGCAGTCACATCAATAGATAGTAGGAGAAGGAGCATGCAGAAAACAATCTCAAATTGTAAAGTAAAAAGTAAAAAGTCCTTTAAAGTAACATTATAATGTGTGTGTGTGTGTGTGTGTGTGTGTGTGTGGGGGGGGGGGGGGGGGGGGGTTAGGATAGTGTCCGTGGGATCATGTTCATGGGGCCCAGCCTGTTACTGAGCCGGTTGTGCTCAGTTAGGGCTTTCACACCGGCAGGGCTCCGTGCCGGTTCCGGTTCCAGAACCATAATCTGAACTGGCCGGCGCGTTCAGACCGAAAAAATAATTGGTTCGGAACCTGAAAAGTTGGTTCTCAGCGGAACCAAAAAATAGTTGGTTTTCCTTGGGAACCGTGACATCATCAGTGGGCGTGTCTAATTCTAGGCTGTGAAAACGAGCAGGAAGGAGAAGAAGGCAGTGACAACATGGAGAAAAATAATTTGCAGTGGTCTCCTGAGGAAACCAAATGTTTAGTGGCGATTTGGGCATCTACCAAATCTCAAGAAAAGCTAGAAAGCAGTACAAGAAAGAGCAAGTCATATGCCGAACTTGCAGAAGAGAGGGCCAAGGCTGGGTTCACTCGAACGCCAGACCAAATAATTAATAAACTTAAAAAAATAAAAATAAATTGAAGGAGGACTACCGAATAATGTCCTCCCACTTTGGTTCCGCTTAAACTGGTGTGAACACGGGCTGGTTCGCCAGAAAGCACCAAGGTTCTGAGACTCCAGAACGGAGCCAGAGCCAGAACCAGAACCGTGTCTGTCTGAAAGCGGTAAGTGAGCACCGGGGGGAGGGGGTCCCTCACAGGGACCCATACCCACCAATGGGCCACCAATGTTTGTCCACATGGATATGACCCTTTCAAGGGATGATGCTGGCATTCCGGTAACAGCTGGGTCTGGATGATGGGTGTCAAACCACAATAGAGCCCTGCACGGGCCTCAAATTCAGACCCGAGCCCTAAGGCTTATGAGAATTCTCAGACCGAACCCGACCCGAGCCAGAATATTACTATTATTTTTTTATGCCTCGGCCAGCGATAGCACTGTCGAGCTTGGGCCAGAATGCAGGGCTCTAGACCACGACACATGTCAAAGCTCAGAAATGCACCTCACAGCTGCCTGACACCAGAGTGGGAGTTAGGGAGGCTCTGTGCCTGTTGATTTCCTCTTTATGACAGAGGCAAATGCATTTTCATAAGCCTAAATGTGACATGCTATGTTGTGATTGTTACATTGTTTTGGTATTGTATTGACACTATACTGTAACCATACATGCACACCACATGTATTGTCAAACAGGCTCTGACGAGGGCTTCTTGTTTGCCAGTCTTTGGACCCAACATCCATTTTTGTATTCCCATCAATTATTTGGCGGCTATATTGAACAGGGTCAGGCCGATGTGAAACCCCCATTAGGGAGCATCTGGGGCCCACTTTAAGGGTTGATATTCACCCACCTCCGTCGTGGAGGCTAATCTCTCAGGCCCCCCCTAACCCCCTATCCCCTAACCCCCTATCCCCTAACCCCCTATCGCCCATCTTTCCATTTCCTACCCCCCGCCTCCCCCTCCCTCTCTTCCCTCCTTTCCCCTCTGGAGGCCTGCATTAAACATAAAGACTCTGCATGGATGAGTGAGTCAACAAATTACCACAGCCAATAAATGGGAGAAAATGATCTGCCCCTCTATATGCCATGAGTCTCTCTCATTTTCTCCCGTTCTCCTTCTTCCCCTTACCTTACTGTCCGCCATTAGGTTATTGTCCCAGGCTTTTAAATAAACATGATCTTTGCCCGAATGTCTCCTTATTGCATTTAGTTAGAGGAGCCCTCATGCTTGACTGGTTGTATCCATCAACTCAGGGGGGCCCGACCCGCCGCACAATCTCACCTAATACACATGAAACTGCTACAGCTGTTGGTGTAACCTTTGAGAGTGTCTCCTAAGGAGCACAGTGATATTTGCTCTTAATACAATTATGCCTACCAGGAGAATATGCTGCTGACATTTGCCATTTGTCAAGTTGAGGTGGCAGTGATGCTTAATGAGTCATTAGTGTTGAGCTGTGAGAGGGTACACAGCCCAGAGCCCACAGTCGTCTGTTACATGAGAGCACACGGTCTCTGTAAAGATCACATTTAACTGCTACATTACAAGGAAGATGTAATGTATCTGCATAACAGTTCTATTGTTTCCTCATCTTGCACACAGCGTGAAGGACAAGATGTTCTCTGTTCTAATGGAGCATCATATACAGTAGCATATAACAAACTATTTATTGGGCCCGACACTTGTAATTTTGTCTCCTATGGTAGCGCTTTGCCATTTTTTTTCTTAATAGGGAGTGTCATCAGTAAGGGGGCGGGGCTAGGGCAAATGGGCCGTAGCTAGGGATAGGAAGGTCATAGAGAGTCGTGGTTCGAGGTCTGGGTAGGGGGAGT